>NC_142370.1:25586562-25754062 GCF_059441005.1 Hippichthys cyanospilos | reverse complement strand
TGAAGGTGCTGTATCCATGGTCAAAGCAGGAAGCTGGCATCCCTCAGTGACTGACCTCCCACCCTTCCTCTCTCTGTAACATCCCTCCAGTCCTCCTTACCCACCCCCCAACTAGGCTCCTGACCCGCCAGTGAACCTGCCTTGGGGTCAGAGGTCAATGGCTGAGAGCTGCCGAGTGACAGTGAGGGATGACGAGGGAGAGAATGAGAATGAGGAGTTACACCGCACAGATGGAGAGGAGAGCTGAGATGAGAACAAATTTGATTACGATCAAGAGGTGTGTGTGTGTGTGTGTGTGTGGGGGGCAAATTGGCTGCTGTTTTGTCTGTGAGATGGTGGTGGAATTCGGAATATGTGTGTTTTTTCTTGTCGTCCAACAACAGCTGACTTG
This sequence comes from Hippichthys cyanospilos, assembly GCF_059441005.1. Lineage (NCBI taxonomy): Eukaryota > Metazoa > Chordata > Actinopteri > Syngnathiformes > Syngnathidae > Hippichthys > Hippichthys cyanospilos. The sequence goes on along the minus strand of NC_142370.1, from coordinate 25,753,671 downwards.
AAGTGTTTTTGTCTATGATTGCTGAGCGGGACGGGTGAACATTGAAGGGAAAGAGAAAGGCAGTTGAACTAATTGAAGAATTCAGAGACGATTATTATTTTTTATTATCTTTAGTACAAGCAAATCAAATTTTTATCCTTTGCCGTCATGCCAGCCTATCGTAGAATATCAAAAGATAATTAACGATAACACAGAGCCTGTCATAAATTCAATGGTAAATTATGAGATATAAACTACGTCCGTTGACTTATTACTACACTATGGAAAAAATTCCTTTAAATTGTGGTTACGCAGCAGCTGTACAAATCATGCCGCAGTGTGTATAAGGTCAAAATGGTTGCGATGAGAAGTACAACTGAAAAATGAAATCTAAACTAGTTCTATAAAAAAGGGTGAACATACACACTGTACACGTATACTCGCAATCCTGTATAGCAACTGTGCAAGTTGATTGCATGATGTCAAAGCTGTAACAAGGTGGCTCCACGTTGAATCACTATCTGTTTACATGCAGGAAAATTGCAAGAGAACGCGTTCCTAGCCTTGACTGGCTTTAGAGTGTAAAGCCAAGGCATTTGTGAAGGGAGGTATTTGTATGTTCTATGCAGTCGGAATGCCAGATATGGTCGAGCAGAAGGCGTCAAGTGAAATGACCCCGACGTTTTTTGCCGCGGAGGTCAGACGGTCTTAGGTCAGCTCAGATCACAACCTCCTCATTTTAAAGACCCTTTCAAGATTTGTCGTTTTTGCAGTAAATTAGCCAAAGCCAATAATGTTTCTAATATCCGTGCATGAACAAGAACAAAATGAGATGTTTTTTTTTCCAGGGTTTTTTTTTTTTTTTTTACTTTTTAACATTTTACCACTAAGAGCTAACACGCAGCATTCTTGACGTTGAGATTTCCATGATTCTGTAGGAAAGACAAAACAGTCAGAGTTCAGCCGATTCTGGAATGTCCTGCCTTCAACTTTAATGTACATTCCCAAAACCACAACACTCATAACACCCCATTTACTTCATCTTTAAATACCCAAAATGAAGGTGAATAGTTACGATTCAAAGAGGACTACAGAAGGCTTTGTAATGTACCAATTAATTCCCTTATCAATTTAGAAGTGTTTCTCACTTAAATTGTGTCAACAGCATGGTTTGGTAAATTAACATCCAGTGTATGACTTGATATATTTTGTAAACTGACATACACTAAACAGCTCAACAAACATGCCAATTATTAAAACATTTGGTTAGTTGTTAAGACAAGAGTGACTTTTTGGGAAATGTTGTAACTGTAATATTTTTATGTTGCACTTCACTTTCACTCCACTATTTAAAATGTTACACTTACATTTGGAGACTTAAATGAATAGGTGCAAATGTGAATATGGATGCTTATTTCTAATGAATGGCATAGAAAATAGATGAATGTAAAAATTGCTGTTCTTACAGCGGCATAGGACACATTAGGCTTCTGTCTTACACATTGGATTTAAAGAGAACACAAAATATATTTTCCTGCCAACACTGTTCAATTCAAAAAGTGTTTCTTTCCCTGACATCGGATTTAGAAACAAGTTATATATTACATTGTTCTGAAAGGCAGCTTATGCAGGCGTATGGGCCATATATTGTCAAAAAAGACTATTTGGCCTATGTGTAGTATGTAGTGCACATGTAAACATTATTCAATTGCCTAAGTAACCCAGATATGGCGTACTTGACAAGACAGACACGCCCACACCCACATACTCTGCTGCAAGCGATACCCCAGAAAATCCACTTCTGCTCGTTCCGAAAAAGACATTCGGCCAGGCGAGCTCAGGCAGTTTTATCTTCCCTGAAGAAAACACTTCCCTCTAGTGGCCAAGGTCTGCATGGGCATGCTAAACTCAAGCGAATGAATGAGAATCAACGGCCGCCCAAACAATCAATCTCCATCTGCAACGCTGTGTGTTACATACAGTAGCTTTGGAAACACCGCTTCTTCACTCAATTAGCATGCAACAGGTCAGCGCAATTATGGCAACACACGGATGAATTGCTCTTATCGATATTGCAGCGTGTCAACCAATTAGACTGTCACCCACAGAACTGTACAGCGGCCCAAGGAGCGGCCATGTTTTGTCACACAAACAGGCACACGCCTACGTGGCGACACTTTCAGCAGTCTCCGTCACTGCTGCATTCTCTCGCTCCTGCAAACGCGCCAGATGTCGTGTCCTCTTCGTCACCCCGTTCCCTCGCTTCGCTCCGCTCCAATCGGTTCTCCCGCCCCGAGACTTGTCACAGCCCCTAACCGCATCAGCAGCACTACTAGATTGGATATACATGATCCGTCCATCCATCAGTGGAGAGATGGAGATGGAGAGAGGGAAGCAGAGCGAGGTGGCACTGTTTGGAAAGAGAGGGATGCAACGAAAGGAAAAAAAATTGGAATGGAATGTCCTTTTCAGCCTAAAGTAGTAAACATTTGCATTTTCCGACAGCAATGTTAAAAATGTAACAATTTACCCAAGTTGGATGTTAAATGTTTACTTGAAAATCATTTCATCTCTCCATTGCGTGTTACTTACAGGAGATCCCTTTTATTGCCATTGTTGGCCGTTATGGAGATAAGTAATGATTCGCATATTGATGTTGGAGCTGTCGAGTATGTGCAGAGAGTGCCTAGCACTTTCATATTTCATCCGTTGGGCTCGTCACACTTCACCACACTAGGAGTTTTGCCAATGGTGCACAAGCACCTTTGCACACAGCACCTTGCCTTCCTGTGGGCTGAATGAGCTGGAACATGTGTCGTATGCAAGGCCCATGTATAAGATGTTTCAACACGCTCCTGCACGTAGCAGAACTAACCACATCTTTTCCGCATGGATATCATTTATTTAGTAATTATTTCTTAAATCCATCAATCTATCCATAGCCGCTCATCTTCAGTAAGGTCGGAGGCTCGCTGGTGCCTATCCCAGCTGTCTATAAGCAGTAGGCGAGGACACCCTGAACTAGTTGTTGGCCAATCACAGGGAACAGAAAGACAAACAACCATTCACGCACCCAATTTACACCTAAGGACAATTGAGAATGTCCAATAAACCTGCCAAGCATGTTTTTGGAGTGTGGGAGGTAAGCCGGAGGGCCCAGCGAGAACCCACGACTAATAAACTGATAAACGACTAAAGTGATTTAACGCCCGGTAATATGTACATGTGCTAATGTATATGATTTCTCCATCTATCTATCTATCTATCTATCTATCTATCTATCTATCTATCTATCTATCTATCTATCTATCTATCTATCTATCTATCTATCTATCTATCTATCTATCTATCCATCTATCTATCTATCTATATATATATATATATATATATATATATATATATATATATATATATATATATATATATATATATATATTTATAGATAGATAGATAGATAGATAGATAGATAGATAGATAGATAGATAGATAGATAGATAGATAGATAGATAGATAGATAGATAGATATAGATCTATGTATGTTCATTTGTCAAAATATTAAGTTAAATATTGCGCTGACAATAACTGTGAACTAATGACAACTAAATATTTAGTATTCATCATAGAATTTCTATTATCCAAAATGCACAAAATTCTTATAACTTACTGTTTTCATCTTACTGTATTTTGTGGTTCCAAAATGTTACTTACCAAAGAAAATAATTAGTGGTTTGTGCTGTTTTCATTGTTTTTTTTCTTAATATTTGAGTCATCAGTGCAGGCGCTGAATGCAACTCCTCTTGTTATTTATGTGAACAGTTAACGAGCCCTTCAACTTTGACACTTAGCGAAAAAGTTATGTTTTTGAAACATTTTGGGGTACCTCTGCTTAGTAAAGGAAGCGAAGGAAATGTTAAATGAGGCAAAGCATCCAGTATAGTACCGCATTTGCCAGAGTGCCACATTCGACAAAATCAGGATAACATGAATAATGAATAGAAAACAGTCTTAAGTTAAGTTGTTTGCAACGAGCTACAAGAAAAAAAACATGTTTTTATTCATGAATAAATTCCATACATTGGCTATCGAGCAAGAGAAACTACGATAGCTAAGAAGCATGGCTAACATCGCTTTCTGCTCTGACAACCACAATATTTGTGCTTTACCAATATGATGGCATGGTTAAAAACTCAACAAGAACAAGATCACTCAACAAGATCAGCGAAACTGGCGTCACTATTTACTTGGTAGATTTATAACAAAATGTCAAGTATCACACAGCTCTACCATTCGTATTTGTGAATAATAAGTACTTTTACAGTTGCCTTGCCTAAAAGTGGCAGTGCTTCACTGAGCTTTGATCATGTTTAATGTTAAAGAAACAATATTAAGAGGGTTCAGTGTGAGGTTGTGCTAACATTCCATCAACTAATCTGGTTATATACATCAGTCTGCACCTCCGGTGGTTAGAGACATTTCCAGGTGATGCTGTTCAACATTTCCTCTTCATCTTGCACCACCATCTTCATTCCTTCTTTTTTTCTGCACTCACACCTTTACCTTCCCCTATCTCTGCTTCCATTTTCGCAAAGATGCCCCTCACATCCCTCTTTCCTTTTCTTTGCGTCCCCTCTCCTCTCTCCCTGCGCTCTGATGAATTGCCTTCCCCTCCCGGTGAACTCGACCGATAATCCTGGGGAAGCAGTAAAGGACCATCGATCAGCCTTGCAGACAGGCCCACAAGCCACAGCACAGAAACAACACGCTAACAACAAGCCACCGCACTTGGCCCTCCTCTGTACACACGTATGTGCCTGTGTGCGTTTGCATTTTCTACGCAGATGAGGATGTGCCACATGTAGGAGTGCAGGAAGCGGTCACGTACAAGTTTGAGGCATACTGTCCATAGAAGCCACGGCGGTTGCTTTTCCCGTGCTATGTTTAGCTGCCTGTGTCACCGCCGTACTTAGAATACACGGAAGAATTCCCCCTGTGCTCATCCTGCTTCCTCACATGATGCACTCCCTGCCGTGTGTCATCCTCTCGGAATGTGCGCATACACAATATGTGCAAACGCTGAGTGAGTGTACTTGTCAGTATTCCTGTATAGTAGTTGTATATGCATGCAACACACACAGGGGCCATCAATCATGTAGCATACTCCAGGCCCATCCTGACGGAGAAGGCTAAAGAAAATGCACGTGATCTTGGACAAAGCTTGATGGCTACAAAATTGACCATTTGATTGATTGTAACAATTAATTTTAGCACGCGCTTTTATGTCCGTGAAGTCGAGCGATCATTACTTTGCAACAAGCAACCGAGGACAGCTGGTTTATTTAATAATTTTCTCTGCGATACAACAAAGAACAAGCTAATGCTCCAGGCTTAGGGTAATGATAAGGCTCCCGCTATTGCTTTGAGTTATGTCAGGGGAGCTTGGACAGTGCAAAAGACATATATGAAGTCCATTTGTCTTCATCCTGCATTTTCACATAAAAATAAGCCAGTTTGAGCAACTCGAGCACCAAACGGTCAATGGTGATTGTTCTGTCCGCTTAAATATGACAAATGCAGACTGCTTCGATGAGTGCCATTTGTTACATGCCACATTGCAAACCACAGCCATTGTGTACAAGCTTGATCATAAAAAGCTAGTTGCACTGGAAGTAAATCTCAACTTCCACAATCAGTGAGCAGCTTTGCAGTGAACGGGCTAGCGTTCATCTGTTATCTCCATTTTTATACATTTTGGAAGTGTTTATGTGTTGTCCTTCAGTGCCTCTGTCTCTGCTGTCTTTGTTCCTAATGTCCTGGCAAGGCTGACTTCATTAAACTCTGTGTGCCGCAAACACATTTATGTGCTGCTTTTCATTTTTCCTTTTCCATTTTGCTGTGCTACACCAAAGCACCACCACCTAAGCGGAAAATAGAGACTCATCCAGGCTAGAAGCCTTCCTGCGCTCTTTGTGAGTGAGGTGACACCTTGTGGTCGAATAAGGGAACTGCAGGACCAGAGGAACACCAACGCACACGCCACAGGATTGAGAAGAGCAGGAGGCAGGTTTAGCTTTAACAGTTTACCGTAACAATGAATCACAAACTATGTATACTTAGTACCACCAACTAATGTTTCGCCAACCAACCGCCACCATCATGATCAACATTAAAATACATTTACTGTACATAGTAGGCATGATAGTTATCAAAAAGCTGATGTGTGATGTGACAATTGTCATCCGTCCTTGTTTTCATTCTATTTCTGATCTATTTTTCTATTTTCTCACAGTCACCAACCTCTTTTGGTCCGGCTGCACTTCAACAAATACCGCAATAAAGTACAGGAAGAAAAAAAAACATTGGGATTTCAAGCTCCCAGAAAAATGGTTCCAGAATAAAAAAAGCAAACAGAGCTACCATTCTGCATGGCCATATCGCTCAATCCAACATGTGGAAAAAAAAAAAAAAAAAAAAACACGTTCCAAGATAGATTATTGCTTGTATCAGATGTAATCCTCGCATATGAATGAATCCAAATCATCACTTTTCAGGAAACCCAAAGAGCAAAATCAAATAAACAAATAAAAACCTTTGCTTTGTCAGTAAGATTCCAACGTCAAAGAGATCAAGCCGTTTTCAATACCCCTGACTGGTCAATAATTTCCAAAACTGTGAAGAGTGACACAATAAATGAATAAAAAAATTCCATCCATCCATTTTCTAGAGCCGCCTATCCTCACAAGGATAGCATGCTTGCTGGTGCCTATTCCAGCTGGCTTCGGGCAATTGGCGGGGGACACCCTCAACTGGTTGCCACCCAATTGCATGGCACACAGAGACAAACAACCTTTCACGCACCCACCCACACCGAAGGACAATTTAGTATGTCCAATTCACCTGCCATCTATGTTTTTGGATCGTGGGAGGAAGCTGGAGTGCCCGGAGAGAACCCACATGGGCTCGGGGAAAACATGCAAACTCCACACAGGAAGGCCGGAGAGCAAGGTGGATTTGACCTCGGGTGGAATAAAAAAATTCAATGACCAAATTGGAGGTTCTTGCAGACTGTGACAATATTTAATATTATTATCCGTCATTGTTGTATGACACACAGATTGAAAATTGTTAACATAGCTCTAAAATGAAGAGGAGAATGATAAAAACAATGAATTATCAATTAATAATCCAGTATCAATGAATGTTATCAATTAATATGCATTGTACATAAAAGGTAAACACCAATTATACCTTTTTGAACACATTTGTAATTAAAATGGGTTTGTATATTTAAATATATACAACAGATTTAAAATCAACTGAACTTCACTTTGGCAATTTAACACTACAAGAATGATTGCAAAATACTGTTCAACCACAACTCCCTGTGCTAGCAACCAAAAGCAGCGTAAGTCTGCAGTTAAAAAAAACAAAACACCTTCAACAAGTATGAGGCCTTTAACAAGTATGAGAGGGCGTTTCAGGCCCTGATTCTTCTAATACTTTAGGAGTGAATTCACGCGAGGGTGTGTGTGTAGATGCATGGGTGAGCGTGTGTGGTTTCCTGTGAGTGAAGCGCCACGACGACAATGACAGATCGCGGGGGAATGTTCAATTGCAGGTTGTTGCGTCCTGCTGTCATTGGGCTCATCTGTCAAAGGGCAAGGCTAGCTGGGAGGCAGGAGTGAATGGTGTCACTCCTCGTGCCTCCTGCCAACATGGCTGCAACACGGCTGCTCTTGTCGCTGCATATGCTCAAGTGAAATCCTTCTCTTGCAGTCAGGCGATGCCTTGACGTCGTCACATATGTTGATTCCTTTGCGTGGTTTCATTGTGTACTTAATTGTGATTAAGGAGTGCTGAAATTATGAAAATATGTGCACACAAAACTAAGAGTGCACACAAACATGTGTAATTGCTGATTCTGCTGTAAGTCACTCCACGTTCCCATGCCACTTTAGATAGAATCTTGCCTAAAAATATTAACATGTTTGAGCTGTTTGAGAAGATGCTGCCTAAAGGCTCTTGTCTAGTGGATGGAATATAAGGTAAATACTGCATCTCATGTCACTGTGGTACTATTTCACATCGCAACAATGATGACCTCACAGCAGCAATGCTAGAGAATGATCCACAGGGAGGATGCATTACTAAGCTAAGTTGTTAAGTGGATGTCACAGATAACCAGAGCAAAGTGCTCAAGTTCTTATATAAGTTCTGATAAAACAAGAGAGGGGGCACTCATGCCAGGCTTCAAAGTGCATCGTGATGTACTATTTCAGCCATGACAAAAAAAAAAAAAAAAACAGGCAAACAGAAATATAGCTATCGCCATACGTAATTGAGTACATCATCATTCACAGTCGGGGATTTTTACACTAACACTATCATGGATGTTTTTTAAAACAAATCTCCAAATTCACTCTAAAGGGTCGAGTGCCTGCCTGACGTATCCCTGTATTCAGGGGTACATAGTAATCAGCCCCACTGACTTGGCCATCACAACAACCTCAAAAATCTTATAAGTAATTGTGTTGACCTACAGTACTTGCAGATCTACAAGAAAGTTAAAGCAAGATTTCAATTTTTAACGTTAACAATGAATAGGAAACAGCTTTTTTTTAAATCAACAAAAAGTACTTCTGTGTTGTATCATTGTGATGTTCAAATGAGCAGTTAAACACACATAGATGTGCAAAATATACATACACTTACGTTAGTAGTAACAGCGACTACGCTGAAAGTCAAACAATATTGTTGTTTTCTCTGAATCAGCGTAGCCAGAATTGATAAAAAGGTCACAAACGACAATGACTGCAGCACCAAGACATTGATTTTAGGCCTTAAATAAAACTGATTTTGTAAGAGCAAACAGCAGTGAGGCATTATCTCACTGGAATACATGACTGTCCCTTTCTTGATCTCCTCTTAGTAGCCTGCTACTGTGTTGACGATGCTCAATCTTTGTTGCCATTAATTTGGCGCAGCACAGCCACAGTTTGGATCACACCAGAGTAAATGCGTTGTTACAAAAGGCGCTAAGGCTTGGTGGAACATATAGTATTTGCTCTTACTTGCTTTTCCTACCCAGGAAATTGTCTTACCTGGTTTACTCTCTACTCTGGTAACCTCCCTTCAGTCAGTCCACTTTAACCTTACTTCTTCGGTTTTTTGGTTGAAAAAAAAAAAGAGAAAAGCTGTGACGCTATCAATTTAAAGATCTTTACATGAGCACCCTCTACAGCCAAAAGCCCGCAAGTGCGTTTGTTGTTGCACAAGAATAGATACAAACAGGATGGGAAATTACAGCCCAGCAGTCATCCATCTGTCAGCCATCTGACAGGTACATAGCACAGCCAAATATACGACTGGCTCATAAATCACTGCATCTCACTTTATCCGGCCTGTCTTGTCTGAGTAATTAGAAGTATTACGGAGAAGTATTTTGATGTCCCAAAATACCGTTAGATCATTTTATTTTTGATTTTCCGTCACTTTTCCCCCAAACCCTCACACTGAAATGGCCAAATCCTCCTGAAAATCGTATGCATAAAAGTGATTTAGGAGGCACTTAGGGAATCGATCATGCAACCGAATCGTTTAATGTTTAAGGAAGATTCTCGTGATTTGTGGATGTTGAGACAGAGTTCATATTCCCCATATAAAGATTAAAAAGAGGACCTTGTATTTTCATAGTAGACCCTCACCACCTCGTTCGTACCCCTTTGCAGCAGAGCTACATTGCTTTCGCAGATACTTTATGACGGGCAATTTAGCTTCAGCTGCGATCAGAGCCATCTCAGGAATGGCCACGCTTAGAATCAAGTGCAATAAACCAGAGTGGGAAGTAGTAGAGAAAAGAGAGGGGGTGGGGGGTGAGAAAATAAAGGGAGACAACAAGCTTGTCGCCCCCCCCCCCCCCCCTTCCCCCCCATTCCTGGACAAAAGGCCTGAGGGTGAGAGTGGGAGTAGGATTTTTTTTCTGGATGCATACAAACATTCAAACGTTGACAACAGCGGAGCTCCCTGGACCTCCAGCTATCTAGCAGCCCTGCAGGAAAGTGTGTATGAGTGGATATCTGCACACGTTACCTACAAATAAATGCGCGTGTTGTGTTCAAACATTTGGTCTTCCTCACCAGCCAGGCTTTGTTGAGTCTGCTGAGCTCCAGGAAATCTCCTGAGACGGGGAGACTGATTTACACCCTTCCCCCTGAGAGGGCTTTACGGCCTGCGACCCAGCTGAGCAATGGAAGGAGCGAGTGAGCGCCAGGAGAAGAAGAGAGGAGACAGAGGAAAGGATGGATGGATAAAGTTAGAGGAATGATGAAATATGGCGTAGATCGGGCGGAGGGGGATTGCGATATCGATGGAATGCAACATGGTTGCTATTTGCTTGCCGCCCTTCACCTCCGCTCGCATGCTCTCTCTCCCTCCTTGCGCTCAATTTATCCTCGCCGCTCCAATACAGAGCCACACATAGACACACATGCACAAAGAGAGGCTGTAAATCTGCCACAGTGCTGCTGGGATGGAGATACCTAAGACAGACCAGTGCTGTGTTTGGAGAGAATGCAGATGTACCTGCCTCCAGCACATCATCCTCTGTCCCCTCTTCCATCCCTTCATTCTTATTCTCTATCCCGCACCAGATTTGTCTCATGTTCTTAACCCCTTTCACCCTCTACTCAACTCAGATCTCCACTTTGCTCCATTTTCACTTTGGGCATGACTCTCTCCCACTTAAGAGGAACAAAAAGCGCCAGCTGAGTCTGCTTGCATGGTCGAGTCAAAGAATACAAGACAATGGGAGCAAGAGGAGACGCAGATGAGCCTAATAATCGTAACGCATACAGGTCCGCGCAACCTGTTCGCAGCACTTCCTGTGCTTGAGAGCCGGTATCAATCATGGAGTGAAGGCTCTAACTACTCGCTGAGTGATACCCGATGTCCTCCGATGGGCTGCAGTCACTGACCGACACCACTACATGATATGTCTGGGATAGAGCGGGGGGATGTATATCATAAAAGAACCACAAAAGAAACAGGAAAAGTCTTGCGTTTCATTGTCCTCATAATGTTTGCCGGCGATGACAGGTGTAGGTGGTGTAAAAAGCATCTTTGTTCGCCTGACAGTGTAATAACTCGGGCTAGTGTTTCAAACCATCTGTGTAAACGGCGATGGCCTCCAGACAAAACACGCCAACAAACACATGCGCACGCCCTCCCGCTAGCAACAAAGCGTTAACGCCAAGGCCCCGATAGCTGCACAAGACCGCCTCAAACACAGTCGCATGTAAACACATGCCATGCAAACAGGCATGCCTGTATGACCTGATTTACACCAAAGTAAACGCGGTAAGCCGCACATCTCACTGCAACACCTAAACACCTGACAGCCCTCTCATAAATAAAGCTGCCCAGGGACTCCCACATAATTTACACCGGGGCCATCTCCTAAGCTAACACCTAACAGGTCCCCTCTCCATTTTTCACCACAGAGACCTCTCCATTCATTGGGAAAGATAGAAATGGCAGAGTTGGGTTTAATGAAGGGTGTAGGGAAAGGGAGGGGGCCAACTTCAAAAGCTTAAAAAAAAGACACGGCTTGGATTTTGTGATGTGGTGGGTGTGTAGATTTAGGCTCAGTCGGCCCGGTGTACTGTCCGTACAGCGTTGTGTGTTGGGCGAGCGTGCATGAGAATGACCCTGGCCCAAGGCAATGCCTCACCTCACCTCGCCTAGCCATAGCCCAGCTCAGATCAAGGCCCACAGCCAGTTCCACTTCTCCGGCTGCCATAAATCCTCCTGCCTTTGTCTGATCTCTCTTTCACTGGCTGAAACTTATCCTCTTCCATTAAGAGTGATGGATCTGCAACTCTCCGGGCGTCAGTGACTCTGAGGTTACAGGCTCCTGCAGGAAAAAAAAAAAATGCGATTATTGTGACGGAAATGTACATACAGGTGTACACTCACATGAGCTCGAGTACATGAAAGGAGACTTGTGAAGGCAAGAATGAATTGAAATACTTTACAAACTGCAGTAGTGCATGTTTGTGTTTTGTTATGTTTTATTTTATTCCAAGCAGCGGTAACGATTTAAGTTACAGTAGTGTTTGCAAAACCTTGAACGGATTCTAACAGACGCAAAAAGGGCTTGTGCTCCCTCTGGTGGATTCTTCTGGCTATGGGGACAACATGTGACACACAGCAGGAACCATTCACGTATATGAACAGGAAACCTCTGAAATACTATCTAACGTGCCTCCATTTGTCAATCTTGAACTTAACCTACTATTAGTATAATCATGCATGTCATAAAAGACGTGATCATTTGAATGACTATAAATACTAGTCTGTTTATATAAGCGTTAAGGCACATGCCAAGATTGTGTTTTGTTTACTTGTTTTTATTTTAGTGAATGGGTTTTTTTAGGTCTCACTGCAAAGTTGAGATAACGACGTGACAAAATTTTCTCCAGCCACTTCAGATGAGCAGCATGTTTTGTGGATTTAACTGCGGGTGGGGGCTTTCACGTATTATTCAGAAATCTCGAATGTCTTTTGCTATGTTTGGAATTACTGTATGTGGATCGGATGAAAAGAACTACAGCTAAGAAAAAAGGTAGCTTTTACTGTAGATTATACAGACAAATAGAGTTTGGTTTGTGCGTGGGAAAAGTATGATTTGAAGTGCAAGCTGAACCAAACCACATCATTCTCATGATTTTATTTTCAGTTACATAAAATGTATTTTATTCCACTGTGGGAACATTTGCTGGTTACGGCATTTTATGAACAGAGTAGTATAAAAAATTGTTTTTACAAATGAATCTTTAGAAAATAGTAACTAAAAATGAACATTATATTCAGCAGTACAGAAGTAAACACACACATAGACAGAGAGAGAGATACAGAGAAAGCGAGAGAGAGAGCGTGTGTCAAGGTAAATATATGTACAGTACTGAACTCTCTTGCTGAGGCACTTCAGTCCCAGTGTAGGATTTTTTTGTTTGTGACTTGTGTCAACATTTCATTTACTGTATACACGATACTAAAATCATTTCATACACCCCTTGTGTATATGTATGTACTATATATAAAATATAAATGTAAAATCAGTGCATGCATCTTTAGGGCTAATATGAAAGATCCATCCATCCATTTTCTACAGCCCCATATACTCACAAAGGTGACTGGCTTGCAGGTGCCTATCCCAGCTGTCGGGCAATAGGCAGTGGACACCCTGAACTGGTTGCCAGCAGACAGTAGGAGACAGACAGCAGGGCACACAGACACGCACAACCATTCATGCACCCAGTCACAGCTAAGAACAATTTAGTATGTCCTTGATATTAGGTTAGGGTTAGATGGTGATGATGATGATGATAAGGATCCAGCCATCCATTTTCTAGAGCCACGTACCTCATTATTCTTATTATTATCATTATTGTTGATGTTTTTAATTATATATATATATATATATATATATATATATATATATATATATATATATATATATATATATATATATATATATATATATATATATATATATATATATATATATGTGTATGATGTGTGTGTGTGTGTGTGTGTGTGTATGTGTACAGTGGATCCGTTTTTTTTGTTTGTTTGTTTTTTGCTGTTATTTTGATTATTATGTTGAACTTTCATTGTAACCTTGTTTCCTTCAGGGGTATGAAAAAAATCATATTTATAGCCATAAGATGTTTTCTTCAGGAGCTCTCCGAATAGATTGACATTCCCCAAATTGTTCCCATCAGAGTGACAATTGCATCGAAATTAGCATACAGGTCGTAAGACAAAAAGTTGATTCCGTATAGATCTTAGATTTTCGAAACTTTGTCGAAACTGAGTAAGTTGCATGCGGCTATAGCTGCAGGCCACGTGAATGATGTTGCCCTCAGGTGGTGAGAGGAGCACGGCTGTGACTGAGCGTCAAGTCAACCAGCTGAAAGATTCACTACTCGTATTTTCATCTGCCTACTTGTATAGCAGCCCATTTGTGTTTCAATGAATTGTGCGTTTGATTTAGATCGTCGGTGTGTGCGGTTTGCTCGCATCTACATGTGCGCGCGTGTGTGTGTGCTTGAGGATGCTGGCAACCCTTTGCGCATGCGCATTGATCAGGCCACCCTGTCTCAAGAATGTGGTGACCTTCTGCGCCTGCGCGTTGCTCGACCGGACAGCAGAGGCACATAAAAGCCTGCTAAATTGCACTTGGGCAATAAAATGGCAATAAAATGACAACAACAGTGCATTAATCCATCACCAGGGAGCGCTGAAGGTATTGTAAAACGCTATGGATAGAAACAGGAATGATTTCTGAGCTTTGGCAACTGTAATGCTCGTTCAGCATGCCAGGGGCAGTCAGGAGCAAGGAGTGCTTGGGCTAATATTGATAACAAGTAGATACAAGGAAGTATATACACACATATATATATATATATATATATATATATATATATATATATATATATATATATATATATATATAGCCAATCACAGGGCACACAGAGACAAATAACCATTCACACACCCAATCACACCTGAGGACAATTTATTTTGTCCAATTCACTTGCCATGCATGTTTTTGGAGGGTGGCAAGAAGCCGGAGTGCCCAGAGAGGACCCAAGCGGGCTTGGGAAGAACATGCAAATTCTGCACAGGAAGATGCAGGAAGGCCTGAAGCTCGATGGATTTGAACACGGGTCCTTTTTACGGTGAGGTGGACGTGTTGATCGCTTCGCCACAGAGCCGCCTTTCATATTAGTGGTGGGCGAGCCTGGCTTCACTGCATGTTATGCCATCAGGGCCAGCAAGGCCTTTTCTGCTGGCCGAACATAACCTGACATCATTATCATAACTATAATAAACTATAATCATTATAATTATATCTATTATAAAAGTCATTTAATTTTAACTTATATTTACATATTTTTTATACATAAAATTATTCTCCATGTTTTGTTCTTTCCATGTCATATGATATCCATTTGGTTATGCTCCTTCCAGTGTTGTTTTTGGTTAGATTTTTTAGCCAGTTAGAATTCAGCTGACTTGTGTCACCAGGCTGTAGGAAATCAGCCTACAATCAGACCCATTTGAGGGCATTCCAGTCCAGAGTTGAGGGCACGAAGACATATGTGCAGTGCGCAAACGCATATGTGAATGGGCCCATATACAGTAGTTAATAGACAGTTGCAATAGTAAAACAACTCATAAGAGGGCCACATCTAGAAGCTTCACGTTGAACGTGATGTAATTGGATGCTCACTGCAGGGAGGCAATGCTATGTTGATCAACTGTTTTCTACGTTGAAAGATGTTAAATAAAGTTATTAAAAAAAAATGTGTTGCTCAACCAAGATAACCATGTTGCTTGGCTCATGTACACTAAAGGCATCCATCTACTCACTTTTTTTTTAAACCACAATGGCTGAAGACGACAAAACGAAAATTGGACAGATGTGACTTTCAGTATTGGCGTCCATGTGACTAGATTTGATTTGTTGTTGGAAATGAAATGCACAGACAAACTACAAGCAAGTCACTGAAGTCTTTTTGAGGAAAGAAAGCCATTTTGGTCATTAAGCATTTGATTTATTCTTTTTTTTTTTTTAATTTTTAATATGTTAACATCATTTGATGTTGTTCATATTTGATAAGTGGTAAAGAAATAAAATGATTTTCTTATATCAAACTGCGAGTTGTACTGTAATTCAGCCTACAATCTTGTTAAAGCTTGCCTGCTCTTGGTGGACTTCATGAAACTTTGTGGACAAATAATTTTAAATTAATATTAATTATTTCAGGTTTTGTCAGTATCACGTTTAATGATAAGTTTTAATTGCTGATGCGGGTTTATTGATGTTTAAATGCTCTGGAAAATAGTCTGTGAATCACTCGAATCAAGTCGAATCACTGAAGGCCTAAAAGTATATATATATATATATATATATATATATATATATATATATATATATATATATATATATATATATATATATATATATATATATGTAGTATAAATACATAAATAAAAAAATTAATAATATCTCATGGTATAAAAATTGGAATTTAAGTTGTAAATTTAGAACGAGTGCTTTCTATAATCAAGAGTAATTACTGTATTGCAACAAGTGCAAGTTTTTTTTTTGTTTTTTTTTTACTCCAGCAGACAAACAAAGAACTTCATTCTGGAGCATCTAGATTTTTACAGGAGGAGGGAAACTGGTAGACCGAGTGGGTTGGCTCTGACCAGGGGGTTATGGCAAACTGGTAAGTGGGCCCAGTGGGTGACACTGTCATTTCCTGTTGCTCCACTCCTTTAATCTCTTTTTACCGTTGTTCCAACACAGGCTGCCTTCATCTGCTGCCCATGCCTTCCTGCCAGAATTGCTCGACCCCAATAGGAAACAGATGAGCCCCTCTGAGTCTGAGTTGGCGCTCCTCATCAGGGCAACACATCTGACATACATTTTCACATAGCTGGTGTTCTCATTTAATGCTCTCATTTCTGAAGAGTTGCAGCCTTGCTTTAAAAATTGTACAAGCTGATTATTTTGGCCGGTTTGGAACGACAAAAACACAAAAATATCATTTGCAATTGTAGCGTGGAGTCACGCAGGCTGCCTTGCGTACGGTTCTGGAACGAGTCATTTATTTTGAGACGCATCAGCCGCAACATACTAAGATGATCTGATGCACAAGGTTACTGTTTTTTGGAAGAAAGTTTGTGGTTTAAGCATGTACACCTCCTCTCTGCAGATGGAACCAGTCACCATGTAGTCTTTGACTGCACGTTCTAAACTGAACCAGGTGTGCCCATGCTGCTGTGGAAGGGGTCAATAGTGGAAATACATGACCTAGCGCTTTCTTCTTCTCTCTGTAACGACTACTACCCAAGCCACAAAAAAGGTGAATTGTAAAAAAAAAAAGGTGAAATGTAAAATGCAACATAAAACAGCTCAATTTTACTTGCAAGGAAATTACAAGTGACAAAACAAAGTTCTCTCCATTACGACAGGAGTATTTTTAAGTAAAAATCGACTTCTGTATTTGACGAACCAAGATGAATCACTTACTCCAAGTTCTGGTCATTGACAGCACCGTCATGGCAGGAGACCTGGAAAAAAAAGCGTACCCAGTGCCGCCGCTTTACACAAGGCAGCTTCAAGCACTAGCAAAGACGAAAATATCCATTGGACTTGAAGGGCAAAGTCTAAAACGTCTTCCATAGACCTATAAGCCGGATGACTCATTTTACATCTGTGATGAAACTATTAGCTGTGTAACTTTTATTTATAATAAAACACAAGATGCAATCAACAAAAAATGCTAAACAGCATTTTTTGTATACAACCGACAGCAAGCAGCTAATCTTAGCTGAAAGAACTTGATAGAAAATACGTTTCGGTTTCCTCTAACGTTACAGTTTTCCAAGCTAACGCTAACTTGAACTTCTGATGAGTATGTCATTAGTCTGTAGTTACCGTAGTTCACAGAATGTCCGCCTACCTATATTCCGGTTGGACACATTCAACTCTGCATAACGGGGACAGTGGAATGCATATTATATACAGTACGTGATAATACACATTGTATTTTCTGTTTTCCAATATTTTGGAATAGCAAAGTTTGGTTTGGCCGAAATCGTCAGCATGACCATTTTGGAAATGAGCAATACGTGTGAAGTGTAAATTCACATGTTGTGTACAAGGGGTACACAGTTTAAATGTACGTGAATTCATTTTGTTTGTTTAAAGAAACTTTTATGAGTGATTCTTTTTCACCTCGAACTTCCTCCAATGCCGCAAAGAAAAGAAACTTGTGTTTTCTTTGTTTCCCTCACATTTCTAGGACTGGGCCCACTCTGTGTGTATTTCTGTCCAGCAGTGGAGATGGAGTGAATGTTTGGACACGAAGTGTTTGGATAAATGGCCACATATGTGCTACAGAGCCTGAGTGTATAGCTCTGCATCATTCGTGTGCCCTCAGAAGTACGACACCTACGAGACAATCTGCTTCAACAAGATTCCACCATGAATCATCGGCCGGCTCTATTTCACTGAGTTTTATTACAAATGTGTTTACTTCTAATCAGCGTAATGGACTAGACTGTAAGCGCTTGAATACGTCTTTAACGTATATTTATATATGGTCTATATATATCTTGTGAGTCCCCGGTAATGACAGGCCCTGAACAAGGATGGTGGTTGTAATGTTGAAATATAAAACTTATTCAAGAACCTGCCAAGATCCTCTTTATCCTGTGCTGTGTTACAGCCAGGCCATATTTTATGTGTTAGATTTGCTATGCAACGTGGCTTTATAAAGTATTTATCAAGCCTTTACAAGCCTCTAAAAATTATAAAGTCTAGATTTCTGTTGTGAGGTCTGCAGCATTTCAGCATCACATGTTAATATAGAATATCAGTCGTGCGGATGTAGAGTGCATTAGGTTTCACTGTTCTCTCAACTCTAATCCTCGATGGAAAGGGGCTAGAAAAGTCATGTTCACGTGATGCGGTATCATTAAAATATTATACGTGTAGAGTTTTACAATAAACAGATGTGCTTTTACCCTTCTATCAGCACCGGGACGTTTTTCACTCCGCTATTTGCTCGCCGAATTAAACCCCAAAGCATGTAAGGTACAAATACAGTTGCAACATGAGAACATTTACAGCATTGTGCGATGTTGAGGCGGGACAAAGTGGTGGTCAGCTGTGGGTCAAAGACCGTCAAGTCTCAGGCATGGCTGAAAGCCAGCCTCTGAACGTGTCTGCTGCGAATGCTAATGGATTAGCACTCACCACACGTACGGCCGCACGGGGAAACTCAAGACGACTTTTAACAGCAAAGGCCGCCAATAAGTCGCCGTCATAAATACAGGGACACATGATGTCTGAGGGAGTCGGCCTGTACGCCGGATTTACCCCGGGGAGGGTGGCGTGATGGAGAAAAGGGGAGCAGGTGGGCTTTGCGCTGGCTGACTTTGCTCCTGAAGTGCTGCCCTGCAAGCCCTGACTCGAGTTTACAGGCAGCTGTGGCCTTACACACTAACAGCCATGGGTCTCAGCCAAACAGGTAGACCACTCCAAATTTCCACCTACGCCAGACTTGTCCAAACATTTTCCTTCAAAAGCTGCAGGCGGAAAAAAGAAATAACTCATTCACTTCCAGCAGAGTTCAAATGGAATTTTGCTGTCTAGAGCCGGCAATGGCAACCATCTCCAAATTTCAGAAAATCCTCTTTTTGTAGCTTGTGATCAAGTTCTCAAAGCCTTTCTTGATGATTATCAAAGATGTGGGCAATCTCAACTCTTTTAATGTAAATGACAAGGTAAATCAACTCAAATTTCATGTCATCATCATCGCTCATGTTGTTATTAGTGCGTTGCAGTGTATATAACATGTGACACTTTGTGTTTGCATCGTCATAACGATGAATGTTCAAATCTTTTTGTATTTTTTATCTTTTTCACTCCTTTTAACCTCATAATCACAAATTGCATTGACTAGTTTCTTTTGAGGCCCATCTTCCCAAAATCACATAGGCAAGTTGGGAGACAGACGCACACAGTGCGCGGCAGTCCATTGTATGAGAAGGATTCAGGCAGCTTTGAAACTACTGTATCGTTATATATTAATGACTTGAATGCGTTTTTGAATGCATTGCTCCATTTTCATTCGATGTTTGTAGGGGGCCGACTGGAAATGGCGTAGGCCCAGGAAATTGCCTGTTTGCCTGACGCTATGCCGGCCCCTGTTTTTTTTTAACATGCTTATTCCATCCATGCATCCATCCGATTTCTTAGCTGCTTATCTTACCTAGGGTCGCGGACCTGACCTCAGGTGTCACCAACCAGTAGGCAGGGGACACCCTGAACTAGTTGTCAGCCCCTCAAAGGATACACACAGACAGACAGCCATTCGCACTCCTAAACACACCTAAATGCAATTTGGAGTGTCCAGTATTCCAACCCTGCCTGTTTTGTGGAATGTGGAAGGAAACCTGAGTACCAGGGGAAAACCTACAAGGGCAGGGGGAGAACATTCAAACCCAGCACAGGAAGGCCGGAGCCGGAATTTATTCGCAAACTCTGAACTGTCAGGCATATGTGCTAACCACTCGCGCTCCCTGCCACCACATGCTTAATGCACTCTGCGGTTAACTGGCAATCTTTATGGCAGTGTATTCTTGAGGACGACGGAGATGCACTCACAAATGACAGCATTATGACAAGTTTTCACTCTAAATTGTCTTTATTACCATTAATACTTTAGCTGTAAACGTTTTTTAGCGTTTTGTAAATTTAGAAAGACACTCTAAAAATAAGATTATTATTAGTAATAGCAGTAGTTAGACATGTTTTTAACTGACATTTTGTCCAACTCAAATGTTTCAGAGTATATTTGCCCCTGGTTGTCAACACAAGGTCATTGTTCTTGCTGTTGCCAACTTGCCAGGCATGAAATGTTCTTCATGCCAATCAGTGATCCACGTGTCTTGTATTAAAAAAGAAAAATATGTATTTCTGTCAAGTACACTGAAATGTAACAACGTGTACATCGGCGAAAACGAGCAGGCTTACACAAACGCACGGAAGCCACAAGGAGAGCATCATTCGCATCTTTGGTTGGGGAGCACAGCTGGCTTCACGAGGGGTATGAAAGAAGCCATCTGTCAAATGCGAAACGACATCTCTAACAAGAAGAGGCTTGAGGCATGACCTGTCACCTGACTGTAACAATGTCCCGGCATCCGTCTCCTCAAAGATGATCCCATTCAATTTTTTCTTTGCTGGATTTCATTTTATTCCTATCCCATCCTATTCCAGCTCTCCTTACTCATTTGACCTATTCCCAGTGGACCACGAAACATACTGCGGTGTAAGGGTGCCAAATAGTTCAGGTTATTTTTACCAATGGAAATCCAAATAATTGCATTCATTCAGTCGTCCTCTGGTGGCAACAAGGCTTTATAGTGTGTGCTTTAAACACAGACCCTGCTGATTTAACATTTGCTACCCCCAAGTGGGGGCCATTGTTTTGCATGATTTTTACTCCTAATTGCTAAGAGTGAGGATGTTGAGCTTGTCTAATGGGCATTTCGCGACGCAGACGCAGTCGTCAGACACAGTGCGGCAACAGCCTGAATCACAACGTGTAATTTGGCAGCAGGGGACAATGAGCTAATCTCGCAGGAGACCACGTGCCTGCAATTTAAAACCAATCAAGATGCCTTTGCGTTTTATAGGACTGCCACCCGGGCTGTGCAGTAAATAAGAGTTAAGTTTGAATCGCACAATTGTTGTCTGTGTCTCTTGGCATATGTGGGGGTCATTGAAAGGATTCACAGCACATTTGACTGCAGATTTCACACGTTACGACATTAATAGAGCCAATACTTCCCGCTCTTTTTTGCTGCTGCCCTGCCAGTAATTAGGGGCAATTATGCCGGTGGATGATTTCTCTCCATGTAGATTTAGCAACCATCATTAGCCGCAACGGCGTGGCTTTAACTGGAAGAAAAACAGGCATGCGCACAAAAGTTATGGCGTTCGAATTTGTAATCCAATTATCTCCCTCTGAATAAAACACTGCTGCGATCTGCTGTGACTGTGCTATGGTTGCAGTGGACTTACTTAATACTCTCAATCTCTTTTTTCCTTCTCTTTTTGCAAATTAATTTATGGTCTAATTACTGGACAAGCCTCCAGATATGAAGGAACACAAATCACAGCTCCTTACCGGTTGGCAGAAAAATGACACAAGATAATTGAAAATCTAGAAGTGGATCAATATTTAGAAGCCCAAGGTTACATGAAGTGTGACTTTACAATTAAGATGGAAATATGATGCATTACATCCGCAGGCAAATTGGTTGCTCTCATTTAATGTCGAGGGTGAAGATGCCTTTGCACTTTCAGAAGAAAAAAAAAACACTTCAGTACAGACTTGAAAACGCATGTTTCCAACACATGCTGCACATAGACGGCTAGCTTGTAAAATATGTGCCGTTTCAGTCTCACATGAGCACCTTTAGCCACAGCTGCACGCTCAAACACACATGGACAGGTCTGGTGGTCTACTGACAGGGTGCCAAAAAGCCTCCACACCCACCTCTCACAAGGCCCAACCCGCCAGTCTCAAGCATTTACCTCTAACCTGTTAAAAATGATATCAGCTCATAGAGGGCAAGCATTAGCATTTGCATTTTATTAGAAGCGCTGAGATTTAGAGCAGAGGATATATCAGCTCTGAGCAGGCAGAATTAGTTAACAATGCATTACCTGCCTTTTATGGCAGCTATAACTCTTTCCCCCTGGTGAAGGAGGAGATGAGGGAGAGGGGGTGGTGTTGGAGGGTGTGGGGGTGTGTTGAAGGGGGAACCGAGCCAGCGGTGGGTTGGCCGTGGGGCAGCGGTCGGGGAGGGGGTGCTGGGCGTTTGGAAGGAGCCGGCTTTATCTCCGGTGCTTTACCGCACATTAAGTGTGATAGCCACCCAAATTAGAGCATCACATCGCAATCACCTTCACACAGTTCAGTGCGCCAGCCATCACCACCGCGCTTTATATCAGCAAGCAACAAGGTAATGGGCAGATACAGCTGTGGCTGGGATGTGCCTGCATGACCACAACATTACAGAAGCCAGTTCATAGCAAACCTATACAATTAAAGCATTGACCACCGTGTTTGCCTTTTGTGCGCAAAATGGCGCAGTGTGTCGCAGTGAGGGGGTAATTGCTGGGTTTTTTTTTTTTTTTGTTGTTTGTTTTTTTTCGCTGGGACCCCCTCGAACACGCTGTGTAACACTGATTACAACCTCTGCAGCAGTCGCTTTCCTCACCACAGCTGCACAGTAGCTCCCCCAACACTCATTTGTTGTAATGTGCTGCTAGAGGACCCTCCTCTGCCGTGGGCAATGCCCTGTGGAACTCATTTGTACTGGAAGTTGGGAGCATGGGGTTGGGAGTGTGTTTGAAGTAGAGGCTGCTGTGAAATCTAATATAAGACCAGAAGCATGTGTACGCATGTGATTGTTCATTATGCGCACCCAAACACAAGGAGATTGTTGATGAGGTTGTTGACATAGTTGAATGAGATTTTCATAAGGTTACCCAAGACTGACCTCTGAGGGTATTCAAAAGCATTACTATTGATTCAGACATTTGTGGTCACGTTGTCAAGTGTGCCTTGAAAATCTTCAAAGAGGCTCTGCACATGCCGCATCAAAATTGACAAGTAGCTCTTCGCAGATGGACTTTCTATTAAAAACAATAACAGTAATAATTTAATGATAGTCCGAGTCATTTAACAGCATATTTACAATGGAAGTATAATGTGATGTAATATTGAAATGCATGCTTGATACTCAAAGCAGATTTATCATTGAAAAGCTTCTGTAAAAAGACTTGCTGAAATTGTATAGGGTGACAGAAAAGTAACTCCCCATTTTAAAATACTCATAATTTATTCATGTATTTTAATATTTTTCTCATTTTTATGTCTAGTTTTCCATGAAGTATGAGAATGACATTGTTTTTCTTGTTTTCCTTTCAGATGAACGATGTCTAAGATGGTGGAGGATCATTTTAAGAAAGACTTGTTCATGTTGACACCAACACTCTCAAGAATTCTCACGCAATACTCATTGCTACAAGATCTGTGGCTAGAAGAAGCTGGGCATGTAGGGTCAGAAGTCAAGCCACAAATGTAGGCTTACATATTTCAACAGTATATACATGTACACATACACACTTGGTTCTTTGGCTTGAATGTTGTAATAGTATTTCTACATTGAGAAAGTCCACCATAAATGTGTTGCGTGTTGCGCCAAAAAAAAAAAAAAAGCACAGGTTTCTTGGCCATACATGGCATTTTCCTCATTTTGACATTTAGCTCGAAAGCAATGATTCGTTGTGGATGCCCGCTCTGTGACGCTACATGTGTATAGCTGCACATGAGCAGTAGTCCTCCCCTGAGTGCTACTGTGGTTTTCCCAACCAAATCTACCAGCCAGGGCTCGTCAGAATCGTTCCAAGCTCCATAAAACAGCCTGCTGCTTCATCCCTTTGCCCAGTTTAATGGTCCCTGGGGCTGGAAATTTACTAGTGACCTTTGCATTATAGTTACGGTATAAAAGGCTTTTTGCTTGGGAAATTCCATCACTTTAGTTGTAGCTGAGCAGCTCTTTGTATGGAAGGAGACGACAAAAAATAATATTAAGCGCAGAGAGAAAGTGGTTTTGGGGGCACTAGGGGGGCACACAGAATATAATGTCTACTTAGTAAGCTCAAAGAAAAAAAATGACATTTTCTACATATTATGTCCAATAGACATATTCAAACAAATGCCAAAAATTTTAATTTGAGTGTTTTGTGGAAAACTCATTGGTTAAAATTATTGACGCATTGGACTGAAATTATATCGGCACGTTTTACAATTGTTTATATTATATGGAAACCAAAAAGGCCGTCATTATAACAGATGAACGTCGACAGTTTAAGAACAAGCGTTTTATGGGACCAGACGGCAGGCATACAGTTCTCATTTCAGCCAGAACGCAACGCAGAAGAAAAGTTATGCCCAACAGTGACACCTGCTGGTGATACAAGACATTTCCTCCCGAAAAAAATACATTTTGTAGTTACAAACCTGTTACATTGAATTTGCATTTTATTCAACTGTTCGAACGGAATGTTGCAAAATCCCTTGTATTTTATATTTTCAGCATAAATTCACTTCCTTGCACTGCAATTGTAAAAGTTAAAAAAAAAAACTACTCCTGAACGCATCTTAAAAATGTTTGCAATTAAAAGTAAAATCCAACAGCAATTTCAACATCGAAACAATTTATTAAAGTTCACCATACTTTGTTGTAACATCACAAAATGAACGACTCTCTTTGTTAAGAGTCTGCAATGTTGAACAAAAAAACGTATAAAGACTGTCACACCATAACTACAGTATTGAAGGCTTCGTTGCTAAGTAAAATAAAGCTCAGTAAAAACATATTTGGCCCTAAAAACTAATATGGAACACATGACACCCACTTAAAACCGTCACTCATCTTGGTAAACACTTTATTTGTAAAACACCGAAGAATGTTTGCTAATGAAATGTATCCTTGCAGCAGGAATACACCCGATCGGGTAACATTCTAAAGTGTCCAGCAAAAATGACTAATCAACCCATTAAAATGTCCATGAATTCATACTAATATTTAGAAATGAAAACTGCAGACTTGCCATCAGAAAGGCCTTGAGTCAAGAAACTGAGCAGTTGGACATTTTCGGCCACAAGATGGCAGACCACAATCGCTGGTGACAGAGGCTGCAGCTTCTCATTAGATAAAACGTGTGTGACAAAAAGATTGGTCTTAGAGAGCAGTGGGTCTTGGCTGACGGTCTGTGTCCACTGTATTAGCGTCTTTCTTGGACAATGTACAGAATATGGGATGCGGTTTGGGGGTAAAAATGTCTGACTCAAGGTTGTCCCTGTTGGAGAAGTTTTCCTTTCCTTTGGAGGTGAGCAACTCACGCGCTGACTGCGTCCTTCTCCTTCTTGTCGCTGTCTTCGTGCCAGGTGAGGCGCTCCTCGTAGAAGGCGATAACGATCTGCGGGCACTTGAGATTGGCGTCCTTTGCGAGCACAAGATCCGCCTCATCCGAATCTTTCCTGTTGGCGTGTAAAAAAGTTTAGCAAGAACTGGAAGTTGGTACTGCCCATCTCAACGTCTCATTCATCTAAGAAGCACAAATGTGAGCCCGAGTGGTAGTTTGTCTTCACGTGTGATAGGGCTGCCACCGACACAACGTTGTCCACGGCGTCGATTATGTAAACTAGTCCGCGTGATTTCCATTGCTATGAAATATTGTAAATTGTCCTTTGCTTCTCATTTCAATCCCAGCGTGTGTTTTCTTATATCCGGAGGTTTCAACAGGAAGTGTATCAGTGGGGAGTGTTTTCCCGCCGTTGCCTCATTTTTTCACGAAGGAAACTCCTCCCCAGAAGAAGAATCGGATGTGCTTGGCAGGGAAGTTAAAGCGTTGATCTGGCAACATGGCAGCGGCACGTGTACAACTCGAGTTTGCAAAGTGACGTTCCGGCTCCTTTCGAGTCTCTTTGTGCAGAACGGCTCGGCTTTTCCATCATAAAGCGTTTGGTGTACTTTTTGACATTGGACTGCAAATTTACAATCATTTCACCAGCGATCTTCACCTCATCCCTGAGCTATGGACCTGATGTTTTGCGGTCTACCGGGCCGACCGCAAGTGCATGCGACTCCATGACTCCACATGTACTTAAACTTGATTATAGTACTGGACTGCTACCTATCTGCAAATAGGTTCTTCTTTGTTGTAATCGAAATCTGTGAATGTTCTACAGTGCAAATTCAGGATTTATGGTTATCCTTGGTCATGTTGAAGCTAAAAAGTAGCATTTTTACTCATTAAAAAAATTATGGCCAAACATTGCGCAATAAAAAGGACAAAATTAGGACAACTCAATTTTCGATTTGGGGGTCTCCGATTCAATTCAGAATTTGATTCAAAATCATTCAATTCACGCAAAAATGATCTCTGCTTCAATCTGTTGATGTGCAAAGAATAAACAAACTTTCAGTCTGCTTTGGAAGGGAGAATAAAAAAGGAAAAGTGCCTTTTTTGTTTTTTTAACCAAGTCTTGATTCGTTATTCCCCCCAAAATAAGACATGGACAACTGCTACTTTTTGAAATTAGCTTTAAGTTTTTTACCTTTTACATTACAAAATAAGATGAAACAAAAATTTTTTAAAATGTTGCCCAAGTGAAAATGATTAATATTTCTCAGTGCATTTATAAAGAACAAGAGATGAAAATAAACCTTTTCAAGTGAGCGTCTAAACTTTATGTGCAAATCATTCAACGTGAGCTAGTTTGTTCATCTCTGAGCCTGTCGGGAGAAATGTCATTCACAATTGTAACATATTACTATTTTGTATGTTTGCGAGTAGGCATGAGACCATGTCCGAATCTGACGTTATGATAACCTTGAACAAAAATATCAGCGTTCTCAAATGACTGCTCTAAAATGTATAAATTCTAAATCTTTTGGGAATCAGACATTTTTGTAGATTATATAAACAGTTTTGTTTATAGTACAAATGCACAAAAATATTTTGAAAGATGACTGATTTGAAATTACCTGCCATCGAATGGCAGTAGTCCAGTAGTTTATTTCAAATCAATCTTTCAACTATTATGTGTATTGATAAATAGCACAATGTGGATCCTGTCATTTTATGTCAATGAGAGTCTTGTTTTCGAAAGCCAAAAAACTCCCCGACAGCCGACTTTCAATGTTTGGACGGTGGGGAAAGTTCAATAGGTTTGCCTTCTTGACTCACACTTTAGCTCGATACGCCGCTAACGTCTCGAACGACATCAACTATCTATCGAACGAGATCAAAAACGCTGCGTGATAGTAGCTAAAGCATAGCTGCGGTAATTTACAGTGGCAACTCAAGCAGACAAACCGGGACAAGAACGTGAAAACGTGATTGGCGAAGACCAGCAAAGAGTAGAAGTCACATCGAGAGCAGGCTCCCACTGCTGGTTGAAATTGCCTTGTGTGAACCAAGTGTTTCACAGCTTCCCTCCAAAAAACGTTGCGTCCAGAGGACGCACGTTGATTTGAAAGTGTGCTTCCCATGGCAAAAATGATGCGTTACTGACGCGGGCTAAATGGAGCGCACTACATATATATTTCAAAATGTATGGCTTCGCTTGGTTCCTCTGCACCTCAGTTAGGGTTAGGGTTAGGTCAGTGTCGAATCTTACTCATCGGCCCCAGGGTTTAATCTTTGTTCTGACAATCTTGCGTGAAGGTTAGATACTCTGTGTTTTTGCCAGTTGCCTTAGATTTACAATCTTGAGCCAGCGCTCCAAAAACAGCCACGTTCGGTTCATTTTATACTCTAAATTGTACGTAGTTGATGATCTGTATGTACCCTTACATTTATAAATCATCCCAAAATGGTGACTTCTATGAGTTGTGTAAAATAACTTCAAATGTATCAAACACAGCGACTTCAAAGTGACCTGAAAATGCTATTCTATTATTCAAAAAAGGTGTAGTGTTCAAATAGAGCAAGTGCATGAATAATATGGGTTGGTAAAAGCTGTACTGAAATAAGCATGCAAAAAAATACGTACCACTTCATTAAAAACATCAAATCGCCACAGGAGTCTGTTGCTCCAATGATTTTTTCTGGCTCAAGACCCTTCTCGAAGCCACGGGCCACAAGGATTTCGTCCTGAGAAGAAACGCAAACACTACATATGGAGAGAAAACTGGATTTTGGGGTGTGACTATACAGCTTGTTAAGAAAGGAAAAATAGTTCCCAATAAATCATACAGTACAAGACCTGTGCAAGCAGAAGCAATGGAGGATGATAAGGCAGGTATTACCTCCTTTTTCTTTTTAGGTTTGCTTCCACCCTCATCGTCGTCATCATCTGAGCTCCTTTTCTTTGAGCCGCTGGAGTCTTTCACACGTCCTGACGGGGCTGCGCTGGTCTTGCTGGGTGCAGTACTTGGGGTAGTGCTCCCACTTTTTTTGTAAGTCTTCATAAATTCTGAAATGAGCTCTGGGCAGTCGAGGTTCTTCTCTGGTTCCCATGTGTTGTGCTTGCTGAGAACAAATCACAATATGGGTCAACAGGGCCACTAAGTACTGTACATCATTTAAAAATATATGTATATTATATGCATGAGTTTTCTTTAAAAAAAAAAACCACCTTTGTGTTCCAAGGACCCTTGATAGGAGAAATTTCCACACGATCACGTTCAAAACAATTGCCTTTCATGTAACAACATGTAGTAGAACATGCCCACTTTTGAGGGGAAAAAGGCACAACATTTATCTTTCTTATGAGGAAAAAAAGCAATACTTGTATAGCGAATGAATGAGGGGTTGTTTTTTTTTTTTTATCATATGAATAGAACAACTATTGAAATAAAAATAATACAACAACACTAACAAAAAATTACACACATTACAAATATCGTAACTGCCAAAAAATAAGACGCCCCCGTGTATAAGATGCCTCAATTTTGGTGTCAACGTCTGGTGTTTTCTATGTGACCATGTATAAGACGCACCTACCCTTTGGCAACAATGTAAAAACTATAGCAAAATAGAATAAATCGCATCTTTTGTAAACTCTATATCTTCTTTTGTTCATAACCGTAAGTTAGAAATTTGTTGCGTTTAATTGTTTCAGATCTCATGCAGGAAGCGGTCAGTGAACTCGCCGGTGTAACTGAATGAACTCAAAGCAGTTTTTTCCCTTATCATTGCGACGCGAGTTTGTTTTAAGATAAATACCCGAAGTTGGGCATCATCCATGTTTCACCAAGTTTATGATTGTCTTTATATTCCAAAAGATTGCAATTAATAAACAAGTCCGGCGAAAGGAATACCTTCCCATGTTCGCTTACCAGTGCATTCTTAATTGAATCAGCCGGAGACATCATGACTTTCAAATGATCCTCTCAGTTTTAGTACCATTCCTGTGCATGAACAAGGATGGACTCGGACCGTGGTTCAGTCTGGTCACTTTAATTGAAAATAATGCCGTAACAACCTCAGCAGGCACCTGATGTCCGCCCTCAAACTCGTCCCGTTATGGTAAATATCGGAAGTAAGAATAGGGCCGATGTAAAAATGCACATCTGTGCGTCAAAACGCCGCTTATGTGGCTGACAGATCAGTCCTCCTTGAATGGCGTCGAATTAAAAAAAAAAAAAAAAAATCTAATTTTTAAGTTACTTTTTATAGGACGCACACATATGTTGGTCATCATTTTTTGGAAGAAAAAAGCGCTTGTTCAAAAAACTGAAAATGACTCTCTCGGGAATAATGAGCACATCTGAAAAAAAATTCGAACAAAATGAGCCTAAATACAAGGTTAAAATCATTGGTACTTACAAATGTGCATGATCTTCTGATAACGTGATTGATTGTTACTCCGGCGACTGTGGTTGACTGAAACTGCTATTTTGTAGCGGCTTAATTGCAAATGTTACGTGGGCAGGCAGGCAAGGCTGAGCAAGATCCACTTGAATTTTTTCTATCCACTTCATCACCTGGGTGCTTCTATTTTATAGTCTTGCCTTCTTTTGTTGATGAGTGATTTCATAAATTTTGTCACAGCTTGCAGCTGCTCATACGTCACGACCCTCGAAGATATAATCACCAAGGCCTTCTAACATTGCCCGAGGAAGGTACCGCAATTCCCCAAATACAGGACGCATTCGAGGAAGATTGATCTGCCATCCACATAAGCAGAGTTTTGACGCACACATGTGCATTTTTAATATTGGCCCTAATCTTACTTTCAATAATTACCATTACATGGGACAAGCTTGAGGGCAGATGTCAGGTGGGCCGTGGCCCAGGACCAGTCCGCAAACCAGTGATTGGGTACAACTGATTTAGAGACAGTCCTTCACCTTAAAAAAAAAAAAAAAAAAAAAAAACACTAAGAATTTCATTCTAGTAACATAACATATTTTTAGATTTCTGTGATCCCTCAAAAAAGCAGTATGTTTATGTTAAAGATTGCAAACATTTGCTTTAAAAGAATTATCAACAGGGTGTCGATGCCCATGTTCAAATCCACCTCACTCCGGCCTTTCTGTGTGGAGTTTCTATGTTCTCCCCAAGCCCGCGTGTGTTCTCTTCAGGCACATACTAAATTGTCCTTAGGTGAGTGAATGGTTGTTCATCTCTGTGTGCCCTGCAATCGGCTGGCAACCAGTTCAGGGTCTTTCCCACCTAGTGCCCAAAGCCATTTGGGACAGACACCACCAGCGAGCCCGCGCCGCTTGTGAATACAAGCGGCTCTTAAAAAATGGATGGATGGATTTATCAACAGTTTAGCAGAATTTTATCTCCATATTTTTGTGAAGTATTTTCTGTGCTCTTGAGTAAAACCAATGTTTTATTTTATTTTATTTTTTTTACAAGGATGGAAATTCATCATTTATCTTGTTAAATTCAATTATTTGGAAAACAAAATGTTTTTTTTTAACCGAGTAGTGAATTATGTATCGCATCAGTGCTTTTGACTGACCCATAGTTATGTATGTACTTGTGTACTGTGTATATATATATATATATATATATATATATATATATATATATATATATATATATATATATATATATATATATATATATATATATATATTTTTTTTTTTTTTTTTTTTTTATTTTTATTAAACACACACACACACACACTTTTTTTGGGGGGGGGCAGTATTTGAACACGCAACAAAACTTACTCTGAATATCCTTTCCACTTGAGGAAGAACTCGACTCTGCCTTTTGCCACCCTCCTGTCCAGGACTTTCTCCACCACGTACTCTTCTTCATCTGATGATGATGAGTCGTCTTCACGAGACTTTTTGCCCATTGCAAAGTTGGTTAGCAGAGAACTCTACAAGACGTTTCGGTGAAGTCGCACTTTCTGAAAATACAAATTCAATTTGAGATGCTTACAAATAAAATGGGCCTTGAATAGTTCGGGTTCCCACAAAGACGGAGACTTTCTTGATCACACAACAGAAATAAAAAAAAAAACACTAGTTCCAGTAACAAGCAGTAATCTACAACACTGTGTAAAAAAAAAAAACGAGCACTAGCAAAACAAGCCATGTGAAAATGAACCTGAAAACACATTGTACTAAAAAAAAATGCATCAAGTTGGGGGGAAAATATAGGCTAACTGCTCAGGGATAGCATTGCGATCATAACAATTATGTGCATCCGTTTTCTAGGGAAATAAAATGTGAGGCTCAAGTTAAAACGGCAATAACGATCAATATCCTGCACTGCCATCCCCAAGACACAAAACAAAATTGATACCATGCTGATTGAAGCTAGCTTACTAATCAATGGGTAACAGCAAGGTAAACGTGCTAACGCGGGTAGACTCTTCGCTTGGGCTCAGCTAACAACGAAGCAGCGCATAAACATCGCGCTACTTACAGCCGTGCTCTCCGGTGGGATGCTGACGCGTTTGCTTACCTTGTAAACGCGTTGACCATCCGTGGCGAGCGACTACAAGGTGATGAGACGCTTGTTTTGGGAGTACGGCTGAAGCTAACTTAGCATACAGCACTAGATCACATAAAGGTACTGTGCGCTTGCTTGCCCCAGTGCGTGAAAAGCGCGCCTTAATGCTGACAATGAAAGTATCCGCCCCTCACTCAGCTTGTGACCTATATTCACCGACAGCTATTAGTCTTTTCAAACATTGCTCCCCATTCGCACCATCGGGCAAATCTTGAATGATTAATGCATGAAAAAAATAAAAATAAAAACGAACATGCATATGTATCGTTACAGTGAGTATTGTGGATACCGCGAATAAGAAGTACAATAACGGCTTGAATGACGTTTAGTGCATCAAAAACGAAATGCGGTTGACTAATTTAATTGACAAAGATATATGTATACGCACTAACGCCATTTGAAATTAAAACTGTATGTTTTATAATACTGATGCCTAAAGTACTCGACACACATCTTGTCTGGCGGACGCGTACACGCCTACCTCTTGGAGCGATTGGAGGTCATTGTGAATGACAGAATATTGTCCAATGACTACGCTTGTTTGAGTGTCGTCATACCTTAGCGGGAATCACTAACCAATCGCCGAGCCGAAGAGGTGGATCGGTTACTATTTATTCTACTGTTGGGAGGCAATCTTAGCTTGCCTGACGCAGTTCGCCTTCTTCAGTGAAATATAAGTGCGCCGGTTTGAATTGTTCTGCAAGCAAGATGTCCAAAGACGTGAGTATTTTTCCGGCGTCGCATTAAAAGCTAGAACTGTACCCCACGGGTTACGTGTTTTTCTTCGTGTTTGCTCATTTCAAATACGCGAACCGCAGAGCCGCCATTTTATAAGAGCCCAAGCCTCGTGGCCTATTGTTGTTAAGATTTAGAAATGACTGTACTATCCCGATGTTGGGGGTTATATCTCTTTTGTCGCAACTAAAGCATCCAATACTCTGCACCATGTAATGTTGCGAGTGCGATTTCGGCAGCAACTATTGGGCATCGATAAGTCAAGCTACTGTGGCGTAATGGCGGCGGTGTCGCCCTCCCCCACCCAGAACTCGATTGCAACACGGGACCTTCGCTGTTTATTCCGAGATTGAATGCGCTTCTTCGGCTAGAAAAGCAGAGGCTGAATGATATTCTCTGGATGCGTATTGTACAACGCTAAGGTCATGCGAGATGCTGACTCCCATGGCTTGCTTTTCCTATTATGTAGATTCCTCGCGAACCGGAGCAGCTCCGCAAGCTATTCATCGGAGGATTGAGTTTCGAGACAACCGATGACAGCTTGCGAGCCCATTTTGAACAATGGGGTAGTCTTACCGATTGCGTGGTAAGTGAATTCGTTGTCACTAAATTGCGCGTGTTATTTTTCGTGTGATTATTTTTACCTCGTGTTTTTAAATATCTCTTCTTCCGGCTCAGGTCATGAGAGATTCCAGTAACCGGAGGTCCAGGGGTTTTGGCTTTGTCACCTACTCGTCAGTACAGGAGGTTGATGCTGCTATGGCAGCCCGTCCCCATAAGGTGGACGGAAGGGTGGTTGAGCCCAAGCGGGCTGTGTCCAGAGAGGTAAAAAGTGTTTTGTAACCATGTTTGTGATTTTTGATGTGGTCGGATGGGGGAAGGGTTTGTGTTTATTTGAGGTTCCCAATTGCAGGACTCCAATCGACCAGGCGCTCATGTAACCGTCAAGAAAA
Source organism: Hippichthys cyanospilos (assembly GCF_059441005.1). Lineage (NCBI taxonomy): Eukaryota > Metazoa > Chordata > Actinopteri > Syngnathiformes > Syngnathidae > Hippichthys > Hippichthys cyanospilos. The sequence continues at coordinate 25,719,849 of NC_142370.1, read as the reverse complement.
TATTTGTTGGGGGTATTAAGGAGGACACAGAGGACCAACACATGCGCGACTATTTCGAGCAATTTGGCAAGATTGAGGCCATTGAAATCATGGAGGATCGTAACACTGGAAGGAAAAGGGGTTTTGCGTTTGTGACTTTTGATGACCATGACGCAGTCGATAGGATTGTCAGTAAGTGCGATGTTCTGCAGCTTGGAGTAACTGGTAAAAAATGCTGCGCCCTTACCCTGCATGTATTTTTTTTTCTCTTCTCTGCAGTTCAGAAATATCACACCATTAACAGCCACAATTGCGAAGTTAGAAAGGCCCTTCCACGACAAGAAATGCAGTCTTCTGGAATGAGAGGAGGTAGTTGCTGCTTCTATAGGTAATATTATGTGCATGACCTCCCTTCCTAACATAAGTCTTTTACAGGATATTCAGGTGGACGGAGTGGTGGTGGTGGAGGTGGAGGTGGAAGACCCTATGACTACGACAGAGGTTTTAATCAAGGTGAGCATAGTGTACACCACTGCAGATGTAGAGTGCTGGTCGTTATTAACCTGGCATTATCGCTCCAGGCGGCAGGGGAAGATATGGAGACAGCCATTACAACGGCAACGACTGTGGTAAATATGTTGTGTGTGTGTGTGTGTGACAGATTTAGACTAAATCACTTTTTTGGGACTTCTGTACTGAATTGTACTTGTTTCTTAGGTTATGGAAGTGGATATAACAATGGAGGGAGCCGTGGTTATAACCAGGGCTACAACCAGGGAGGAGGCTATGGTGGAAATAACTATGACAGCAATGGTTATGGTAAATTCTGTCTCTTGCGGAATCTTGACACGTTTGATTGTAAAATAATAATGTAATGTGTATTGCAGGCAGCTCTGGTGGCGGCGGCAGCTACAACAACATGGGTCACTATGATTCCCAGTCGTCTAACTTTGGGCCAATGAAGAGCAGCTATGGCGGCGGTGGTGGTGGCAGGAACTACGGTGAGTGGTTGGTCAACTGACTTTTTTGAATGTTGCAGTGCCTATTTAAGTGTGTGTGTGTGTTTTTTTTTTTTTTTTTTTTTCAGATCACTGCATTTATAACCATTAGTGATTGTAATACTACCCCCCCCCCCCTCCATCTGACACTTGGATAATAAACACACCTCCAAGTCATATTGACCTGTAATATTGTTGTTCCTTAGAAGTTAACATACTGATTAAAACCAAATTTGGATTTCATACTTTCTGTAGTGTTTAACATGCTCCGGTTCAATGTAGCCCATGGATTAGAAAGTTTATTGTGCCATGTTGAGACTTAATACACATAAATGGTGGTGTGTCTTCCCCCCCCCCCCCCCCCCCCCCCCCAGGTGGATATGGTGGAGGCTCAAACAGTGGCTATGGACGTCATGGGCGGTTTTGAGAGGATAGACGTGGTGAGTATTTCATACCAAGGCCACCAACTTTACAGTCTTTGTAGTAACAGGGATCCGTAGTTCCGTGCTCATACCCTATTGAAGAAAAAAAGAAAAAAATCACTGGATCTCAGGTCGTATGAAGTCAGCGCACGGTTAACAATTTTGTTCCGTATTGTTCAACAGGGCTGAGTACTTAGGAGAGGAAGTGACAGCAAGAGGAGAGGAAGTGACAGGGCAGCTGCAGGGGTACCTCCTATATCTGCTCAGCCAAACATGTGGCAGGTTACTGCTGCTGCAAGAGACATATATTAGATTTAAAAAAAAAAAAAAAAAAAAATCATGGAGGGTCTTCAATTAAGCGTTTTTGTGTTTTTATTTTTTATTTGTTCTTTCTTTTAATTTTTTTTTTACCTGTTCCTGGAAAGCAACCATTCCAATGAGGGTTTTATGTAGATATTTTGTCCTTAATCTCTGGTTTTATTTGTAACTGCATCAAAGTTGAGCTGAAATAAACAAACTTCAGTCTTTTTGCAAACTTTTCTTAGCCTCCTTTAGTTTTGGGACAAGGGACGGTGTAAAACTTGCTGCAAACTGTATAGTTGGGGCGAGATACATCATTGCGGTGTGAGCAAACCTGAATGAATGAGCTTTCACAATGTAGGTCTCTACTGGTTGAGGGATGACTGGTGCTGTGCAAAAAGGTTGTCCGCAGAGGGTACAAAGTCTACCCAAGAGTGCTACACAGATCATCTGGGTGATGCTAGCTTACATGCAGTCTTTGAGGCTAGCCATGGAAGCCAGCTGAGGGAGAGAAGTAGCAATCATCGCCAGGATCATTGAAGCAGGGGAGAGTGAGAACAGAATCCTGAGGCTAGCAAGGCAGCAGCTACCAAAGCCATATATGCTTCTTGTAGGTAAGACCAGACTTCTCAACTACTGACAGTACACCTTGCTTTATCATGTAGCTGTGGTAGTCAGATGTGTGGCACTGTAATGACTAAACTGTTCTCACAAACGTTGGTAAATGGGCATCCTAATTACATTGTCTCAATATTTGCATGCTGGGAATCATTTTTGAATGTGCATTGAGGATTGTTTTTCTTTTTCTCCCCCATTTCTAATTTCAGGCATCATGCAAGTGCGCGTAGTGGACCGCCCTCATATAACTGGCAATGGCTAATTAAGGTAGTCATGCTCTTGCACACAGAAGGTTAGACTTTTTGCATACGCTTGTTCTGTTTTGAAGTCTGCATGCTTCATGCTCTGACTGTTTGTCTTGCAGGATGCTGAAGAATGACAGACAAAGTTTTTAATGAATTACTTTATTTTTTTACTGCTTTTTTATAACATGTTTTCTTTAAAAAAAAATAAACTTTATTTTCTTAAAAGGAAGTTGTGTTTTACTTGTAGAGCATGGAAAGCGCCAAAGGTGGCAACTTAACGTAATATTTGCATATCGATACAACATACCAAATGTTAGCATTCTTTATTGTGCATCAGCGTATGAGGCACTAAGTATGTTTGACCGTCCGCCATCTGTTGTAAATAGTACTCGTCTGTCGAATAAGGTTGCCCGGTTTCATCTCTCAGGTGAGCAAAGACCTCCTTATAGAGTTCAGTGAGGTGACACTTGATGAATGTCAAGCTCCGCTGGAATTCTAATCTCTGCTGTACCAGGCTGTTTTTCTGAGCCTGCAGCTGACCCAGCTCTCTTTCAAGAGTGATTATGCTGTCCAGCTTGCGCTTGCGGCAGTTTTGGGCAGCCACTTTGTTCTTGCCCCTTCGCCTGATGTCCTTAATCAGTGTCAGTTGGGCATCAGTCAGGGTGTACTGCGTCAGGAGCTCGTTGAAGTCATCCACCGGCAGATTGATGATCTTTTCCATTGGGAAGGGAATCTTCAACGCCACGGCCCGCCTCTCATCCCTGCTCGCCGTGGTCTGTACGCTTCCCTCAGCTTTTGAATTCAAGGCGAGTTGCCAGCTCCCTCTGCTGGCTACCTCAGGGTTGTAAAGTTCACTGGAGGGCTTGTATTTCGCTACTCGCAGATTTATTGCGTTGTAACACGAATGGCTCGAGTGCTGTTGATATGTGAAATAAGATGGTTGTGCGTCAGTGCAAAGATAAGAGTCCGGCTGGTTATAGTTTGTCTGGTAATTGTGTGCTCTTCTGTTGTGGTCGGCGACGCTTTCTGGTTCGCCATCACTGAATGTAACCGGTATGTCCACACCCCTGTAACCTGCTAAACCAGCGGCAGAGTTTTCTGGTGAGGCCAAAGGTGGGCTGGAGCCCAGAGAGAGGCCGGAGTCAGACTCTAGATCATCAGCTCCACGAGTAAATGAGTTTTGCCTTAGTGCTGTCCATCTCATATTCAGACCTGAACCCTGAGGAAGACTGCTGTTGGCCCTTATGTTACCTTGACTGGTACTCGATGAGCTGATCTGTTCCGCGAGGGCCTCAAGAGAGTGGTGGGGATGTGATGAGACAGACACATTTCTCTGTTTGAGGTATGGTGCAGATTGCTCATAGGATGGCACTACGCCGGTGCTTGGACGATGACAGACAGTGGTTACTTCAGAGTAACCTCCATCATACGCATCCGTCGTGCCCATGTCGAACACAGCAGGAACAGGCACGGTCTGGCGGTTGTCAGTCCCGTATGTGCCCATAGAAACCATTGTCCCATTGTTTTGGTATTGTGTTGTTTCAAAGGAGCTTTCAGTCGATGTCTCCAGGCCCTGCAACATCAATAAGGCCAGGTGAGTTGGTAGAGGTTTTTTAAGATAGGCAAAGTTGCAAATAAAGTAAAATGATATTAACAGCAGCTTTTTCCAGGTTCTAGTCATGTGAGTTTTGTAAGCCGAACCATTATTAGATTTTACCAGGTGGATTTTGTTTTTATTGTATTTACAATATTTTGCTTTTAGGGTGTTTTCCAGAGAGCATTTGGACTCTTGGGGCCGCACAGAACATATTGTACAGAAACGTTGACTTGACAAACCTTTCAAATATTTCACCCACTCCGTTGTGTACCACCAACATTGTGTAATTTTCTGTGTCCTCTATTGTCAGTTTGGTCTATCACTTCTATGTAGCTAGCTGCCTATCCACACTCTCCATCCTTGTGTTGCATAGCAGCACAAGCTGCTACATTCTACATTCTAAACCTTTACATTTATTTGATGGCACAATCAATTGTACTACAAAATAAAAAGAAAATACCTATAAAATATGCAATGATGCTTGATGCGAATGCTGTTTAAAGGTGTGTGAGAGAGTGTATTGAGTGTTCTGCATAGCTGTGGCATAATTTGCCAACCCAAACAATATTAACTAAAAATGCTTGTTTTTTACCCCCGGGTTTTTAAAAGTTAAAGACAACATGCAAATTTCGCAATTCAGTCAGAAACTTGAAGTCAAATCAGCATTTCGCGGGCCACGTAAAATGATGAGTTTGGGCCAAATCGAAATGTGGATTTACTAAATTGCCACCAAACACATGATTTCATCAGTACTATGCATAGGGTTAACAGTCTTTTTCCATTAGTCCTAAAACCAAGTAAAATAACAGTAGATACAGCCACAGTAATTGATAATATATTTACAAATAAAATAGATTATGAAATACTAAGTGGACTTATTATAAATGATATGTGATTACCTGCCTACCTTTGCACTTATTAAAAAATGATTTTGACAAAAGTAAAATGAAAACAATGTACATTAGAAAAAAGGCATAGAACACCATGTGACTTACAGATGGAACTGGGAAAATAAAATTGGTCAGAGGTATGTACAAATGTAGACCCCAATCTTGCTTACCAATTATTATTGTAATTTTATAACTTCACTGTATGATAAACACTGTCCATTAATAAGAGTGAGCAGACTACATGCTATCTTAAGTAAGCCATGGATGACACAGGGCGTTAAGGATGTATGTAAAAAAAAAAAAAAAAAAAAAAAAAAACTGTTATACAAACGTTTCTTGAATTTAAGAACAAAATATGCCGGGCTTAAAAATAAGTATAAAAAAAAAATTAATATAAGAACAAGCAAGAGACAATACTATCAGGTACCATTGGAGCAAAACAGAAGTGTGTCCCAAAAATTCTTGAGAAGGTATTGTTTACAGATGACTTTATCTTGCTCTGGAGAAAATCTCAAACAGCATATGAAGAGCATAGAAAAAGATGTAATTAATGATTTAATACAATAAATAAAAAATATAAAAAATGGTTTGATACTAATAAACTATAATCGAATTTAAGCAAAACAAAGTATTTAATTTTTGGAACCAGATAAAATTAAACATCAAGTCAACATTACTGTTGATTCAATTGAAATGGAGAGAGTTAAAAGTAAATGCCACATGTCTTGGAGTAATAATTGATGAAAAGTTATGCTGGAAATCACATATAGATCATATTATGAGAAAAATATCTAAAATTATAAGTATCCTATATGAAACAAAGGATCTTCTAAAGAAGCAATCAACACATAACGTTACTGCCATAGCTGACATATTGTTGGACGTTATGGATTAATTCCTATAAAGCATCCAGACAATTTTTATATTCCAAAAAAAGCCATACAAATGATTAATTGCTCAAATTATGTGAAGCCACCAAACCAGATTTTTTATCAAGTTCAAACTTCTTCAAACCTCTGATGGAGCTTAAGTTAAAACATCTCCATTGATCTTTAAAGTATACAATTATCAATTTTGCCATGGTGTCCAAAAGCTGCTCAAAATTAGGAAGAATTGTTATGCGCTAAGAGGCGAAGGTGTTTTCATAAAAAAAAGACAAGAACAAACATAAAGCAAATGTGTATTTCAGGAGGGGATTTATCTATGGAATAAATATGCGAAAGGATCGAAAAGGCAAGAAACGCTTACTACTTAAAAAAAAAAAGTTAAAAAAAAAATACAAAGCTACAAAAATACCAACAATTGTAAACCTGAGAAATTGTTCAAAATTTTCATGCTTGATTCTTCATTTCTATCAGGAATAGATATTTCTTTCATTTGTATTTTTGGGGTTATATCCTATAGTTATAATTCACCTGTCTCGGGGTTCAAGTAACAACCAATTACAGCTCACTTGTTTTCTGAGTTTAGTCATTTGTATTTAGTGATCGGTCGCCAGCAAAATTGAGATGTGCTTTTCTTGCTGAGCACAAAGATACCTGCCCGCAAAAACAGGCACTAATATCTCCAACTTTTTGCGAGTGCATGTGATCGCATAGTATCCTATTTACAATAATGCAAATGAATTTCCTGTCAGAATGAATAATGACTATTAAGTGTGAAAAAGGGATGATAGCAAAGGGGTTAAAAGTCAAACGTTTTGGAGGAAAAGCATGCAAGATGAGGGAGTCATTCTGGAATGTTATTTTTCTCATTTCACACCCAAAGAAAGCTCAGATTCCCAGTAAATGTTCTTCCACAAGAAAATAGTATGCACAAGCAAATGCCGCATTCCAAAAATACATTTCAATAAAAAACCGCCTTTGAAAATTAAAACACAGTTACCTGCAGCTCTGTTATGGCCATTAGTTCTTGCCAGGCTGCGTCCATGTCTGAGCGTTGAGCCCCATTTGCTCTACCGGGGAAGTAATTCACAGGCACTTCCCCACACACCCTGCTTGAGGAGCAGGCTAATACCTTGAAATAGAGCAATAACCATAGTAAATGCAGTACAGTGCCGTGCTGTTAAGTCAGTCTTTGTCGTGCCTACCTCACAGGTTCCCCTTGGTTGGAGCACGTAGTTGGCTGTCGAACACATTTAGGACACACTCTTGTTGCAGTCCTTCAACCTAAATGGATTCAGTTATCATCAGTAAATAACCAATTGTCATCAACTAATCTGCCTCTACATAAACCATACTTGGGCATAAATAAACACATGTAAAAAAAAACAAAAACACAGGATCTCTGCAAAGTCAGCAGTCAAATGTCTTAACTACAATTTATTATATATTATTTAAGGTCAATGCATGAGAAATTCTGTCAGTTTTTTTCAGTGAATTTTTTTTATGATCACATAACAGTTGACTCCTCCCATCAGCTGTGCCAACCAGTGATAAGACAATCTGCAGGAAAACAGCATATTCTGCAAGACTGGTCAAGGTCTGATGGAAGAGCGGCTACCATTTTTTTGGACCACTGGTGCGCTAATAACTATAATCCAAATGTTAAGTAGGGAGAGGTTGGTAGGTTTTTTTTTTTTTTTTTGCAACTTGATGGATAATACTGTCACTGTATGTTTGATTAGTAGACTAACAACTTGCCAAAACTGCATGAGCACTGAAAGAGTGCTGTGCTATTTAATTACATGTTGGTAGTGTATTTAAATTGGATTTTGCTTTAAATGATCAGTTACCATGATAGATCGTGATTGTTCATCAACTGTCGAGTCTTATTCTAGTTTCTAATTTGTTGATGACGCAGGTGAATACTTAGGGATTTCTGCAACATATAAAATTGGGTACAGTTTACGAAATTAACTTTGAATGTATCATAGACCACGTGTCTAGCGATGAATAAAATGAGCAATATGAATTTTACAATGATTATCATTATTATTAATAGGCTACTTTTTAATTGACATGAGAAAATGTCACGCTCTCTAACGCTTGACAAAAAAGTGCCCGAAAGCTATACTGACATAAACGTAAACTCAAAAATGCATTGAAATGACTTTGACGTCACTTATTTGTGCAAAAATGACAAGCAATAAAAGTGAACATGAGTTATATATACAAACAGTCCGCTCCTCTCATCACATGCTATATGCCATGGACGAGTCGTGTCACATTTAGTTCAGCGATGACTTTGACAGTCAGCCAACAGAGAGTGTGTCGAATGTGAATTACATACCTGAGCAACATTCTGTATATGTATGTCTTCGCCCAGTGAACATGTCAGATGATGAGCACCATCCTGCTCTGGACTCTTTGACCCAGACTTCTCGAAGCGATCTTTTCTATCTCAACGGTCTTGCTCTCTTTGCTCCGTGACACACTGTGTCGCTAGCAAAAGTGGGATGGCTCTGAGCACTCAAAGGCAATATTCCTCTGAAGTAGTTCTTGCATCTTCAATAGCATGCTTGCACCCCAACCTCCAAATTTCCCCTTTGCCCACATGACGAACCACAAACCAACAGTCTGGCATGATCCATGTCAATGATTCAGTCACTCTGCTGCTTTACAAATCCCCTCAAAATATGCACACAATTAAGATCCTACTGGCGATGACAACAAAACAACGACAAAAACAAACGTGATGGAAGAAGTGTGTTCTTTCAAAACCTCCCAAACTAAAGTTGTGTGAGGTGGAACACCTGCACGCAGATGAAGACTTCTTTGAACAGGGGTGGGATTGAGACTTAGTTGAGTACAAATGGAATGCACACCCTGAAACAGGTAAGAAAGACCACATTGTTCCTTCACCTGGCGAGAAAGCATCAAGGGAGAGGGAGAGAGAGCAGACGGGAGAGAATGGAGGAGCAGGACTTACAGTACATGCTGTATAGAAAATGGATGATGTCGTTGATTTCTTAAAAAATGTGGATATAAAAACACTGCACACTCCTGTTAAAATGCCATTTTTGTTACAAAAATAGGATGGGACACATTATTTTGAAATTTTACAAATGACAAAAGAGCCATCAGTCACCATCAGTCTGTGGTAGCAGAAAATCCTCAGGCATCTGCAACAGAAATGACATAAATGACAGGAAGAGCCTGCTCAAGCATTTAATTTAGGGTTAAAAAAAAAAGGCCCGTAACATTGTGACAACTGTGTGCTGACAACAATCAAACTCATGTTTATATGTGGTTGATTCAATTTCAATGCTGTTTTAAGAGGGTGTCCCCACTTGTGCAACCACGTTTACTTGGTTTATTTTAGTTCACCTTTTATTTTACACACTTTTACCCCAACAGCATATATTCAGTAACAGTAAATCCAAGCAGAAAACAGGAAATGCTCGATGTCCCGATCACCGTTTTTTTTACCCCGTCTGAGTCCGAGTCACCTAATTTTGAGAATCTGTCGACCTAAATCCTTTAAATTAAATGTGTGCGTGTATGTGTGTGTGTGCGCGCGCCTTTAGTTTTGCTATATGTTTAGGACTGAATCCCTGGGTTTACTGTCTTATTGTACTTGTGAGGACCATTTTGGTGGACCCCAATAAGTTCAGCTCTGTTTTTGAGGGTCAAAACTTGCTTTTAGAGTATGACCACCCTTGGCTGCTTTCTGCTGAACTTATTGTTCCATGACGCTAGCTTCACATTAGCTCCCAGTGACAGCGACCAAGACGTTCTTCCACTGAATGAGTATACTTCCACTGTTTCTAGCTGTGTTATGATGTTGCGTGTTTATAAAACACATTTCTGTTTTCTTTTTATGATATCTGTGTACTTTGGTTTATATTGTTGTTTTCTTGACTATACAAATTAAATATGGTAATACCATAATAATAATGATAATAATAAAATACATTTGTCTCGAAGCTCCGTTGTTTTCCCTCTGATTCCAACCAGCTGAAAATGTCGTGATAGGCCATGATCGAACGTGATCGGGATCAGGACATCTCTCGAAAATGATGAATATGTCCTGTAATATTAAATTACATATGGAAATCTTTTCTCAGATTTTCTGATTTCTTCATGGTGCTTGTTAATGGTCTCTTGTGACAAATGCAGTCAGTAAATACTGTACATGAAAGCATGACACTATCATATTGGCAACATATATTTTGAAAGATAAACATGTATAAACATGCAAGATCACTTAGCTTAATGCAAAAAAAAAACAAAAAACCACAGTGCTAGACATGTTCCATCAGCTTTTGCTCAGAAAACATTACAATTTAGGGCTAAGACTGCCCAAAGTAACTGAGTTTGCCACGGAAATGTACATTTTTAGATGGTGTATTCAGAAAAAAAATGAAGACACTCGTTTTTCTTCTAAAGCCTTACTGTACAATGTAGGCGGCTGACAGTCAAGAAAGGTGAACGTCTACCAGAAATGAAGGAAGGGACTTCCCGAGTACTTCCAGCAAGGACTTCCCAGCTTTCCTAGCAGCAAGCCCCTGACTCAACCACCACCGCCACAAGCCGCCAACATAACCATATTATTACTGCAACCACAGCGCTTTTGGATATGGACACAGTTCCCAGATCATCGACCACGGTCTTTCTTTTTGTTTGTTTGCTTTAATTATTTTTTGCATCTTTAATTTCCTGTTTTGCTGTCAACTTCTTTTTTCTTTACATTGTGGTCCGATGCTGACAACAAATAGACATGTTCTCAATGGGGTTTCTTTTGTGGAAAAAAAAGTTCAAATTTATTGACTAAAAACACGTAGCTGATTATTTGAGTAGGTATGTGTGAAATGGATGATGTTACCTTAAAAGGATTCTTTTTGTTTTGTTTCTGAGAATATCTGTCATGTATGGTTTTCACACATCAAAACTCCAATAGCAGCAGATGAGGAACTGTTCACCAAATGTCACAACGGAGTATGCGTATATTTCAATGTGTTTTGATCAAGATAAAGATTTGCAACAACTTTTGGATTTCGTAATTGTTTTCTGAAAGTTAGATGATCTTATCTAGAAATACAGACAGGAATTCTTGTTTTGTACTGTTTGCATGCAATTGAACTGAACTGAAACATGCAATTTAGGTTTTACATTTAGGTTTTCAGGTTGGATTTAAAAGGGTTTACAAAAAAAATGCACTTACTTTTGGTAATTAAAGACATTTTATGCAAAGAAGATAATTTCTCAGAATTTGGACGACTGACATAATTGTAAATACCCATCGACACAAAGTACAGGATACAGTGTCAGTCTGTAATGCATGATCCAATCAGTCGAGATGAAAGTCCTTTTTTGTCAAATCATCACAATAGCAGCCATATTATGCTCATGCCTTAATAATACCTCTACCATATGTGACAGCTTTTGGAATTTAAACCCTCTTCATTGTTTTTATTCGCCACCGTCTTCATACTTTTCTTCTTCCATCACTCTTATATACATTGAAGTTGGTTCCATCTCAATCAGGGATATTTTTTCAACACAGGTAACAGAAAACAGGAAGTTGGAAAAGGGTAATTCATGTGGAATGTTTGCGTGCAGAAATGAAGAAAGAAGGCAGGGAAAGGAGGATGTGGGCTACCGGAAGTTCTGCTTAAAACTGATAAAATGAACACTTCATTTGAAGGAAAGGAACTAACCAACTCCTGTGGTCAAGCTGGCATACAGTACGGAGAGAAAGGTTAACTTTCTTTCTATACTTAATATTCTTCGGCAACAAACATCGCAGACATGATAAATATACAACTAATCATAAATCATTTCTAAATACTTTATTGTATCAAAACTGAAAGACAGTGCCTCATTGTTTAATAATATTCCGGTTTTATTAGTCATGCATTCAAAGGGGGTTAACCTTTTCAGCAGCTCTTACATTTACATCACATGCTGGATACATCCATCCATCCATTTTCTATAGCCGCTTATCTTCACTAGGGTAGCTGGTTTGCTGGTGCCTATCCCAGCTGACTTCAGGCAGTAGACGGGGGACACCTTGACCCACGCATACCCAATCAGGGTGCCATGCATGTTTTTGGAGTGTGGGGGGAAGCTGGAGTGCCACACAGGAAGGCCGGAGCAGGGTGGATTTGAACTTCGGTCCCTGAACTGTGAGGCGGACGTGCTAACCACTGCTAGACTGAGCCAGCACATACAGAAGTTTCATACTGTACAATAGTTCAACATCCATCCATTCATTCATTATCCTCACGAGGATTGTGGGTGTGCTGGAGTCTATAAGAGGTATCTCAGGGCAATAGGCAGTGTACTGGCTGAACTGGTTGCCAAATGCAGAGCACACAAAGATGATCAACCGCTCACACTCACAAACACACCTGAAGGCAATTTATAGTATCCAATACAGCATACTTACCCTGCATATTTTTGGAATGTGATAGGAAACTAGAACACCCGGAGAAACCCCACGCAGGCAAAGGAAGAATATGCAAGCTCCAAGGAGGAAAGCGGGAGCTGCAAACGAAAACCTGCACCTCTGCCCTGTGAGATGAATGTGCTATCCAGTTGACTACTGTGGCCTCCAGTTCAATATTAATGTTATTTTCATCCTAGCTCAAACATCAACATTACATTGTTCAGGCAGAACATAGGATTTTTATCAGTAAAACTAAATTTGGAATCCATGGTTCAACTATATAAATATTGTGCACAATCATGGTTGCCCACAGAGTTATTTTGTTTCATATACTTTTGTCTTGTCTACAAAAAAAACAATGCTGTTGCCTTTGCCACGATACACAGTTATGTTTTTTTTTCTTTACTCTGAACTGAAAATATAGAGTCAGGCCAAACTGTGATGTCATTTCTAGGCTGAGATAGAGGGAAAACCCCATTGGCCTGGTTTTCCCAATGCTTCCCAGAAGTGGGAGGTAGGGTAATTGGAGTTGGTTGAACGTAGGAGGGTATTGGGGTGAAAAAATAGATGAGCACAGGGAGACCAAAGTCACCAAAGGGCAAACTTTCCACCCAAAATGTCCCTGTCCTCTTTAGAAATGAAAAACATGACATTGATGTACCTTTGTCTTAGTATCATTGTATTGTTTGGAACATTTTAGTTTGACTATTTTTGCACTCGTACAGAATTGGTATGATTCTCACACAAAGGCTGAGGTTGCACTGTCGATTTTCACAATTTTATCTCACTCACTTCTTTTGTTTTCTGGGTTAGTGAAATAGTGAATGTAATTGCAACCCAGAGGTTGTGGGTTCAATCCACGGCGATTGTGACCATTTTAAAACATTCGTAACAAGATGCTGGCCCCTCAGTTGCCCTGATGTTGTGTAATCACAAGGTAGATGAGTAGTCAGTGTAAAGTTTCCTGAAAGCTAACATCCCTGAAGTCCTGTCTTATCTGTGTCTTAGCCTGTTTGTGTGTTTTAAGCATTTTCGTGTTTGTATTTGCACTTTTATTTTACTGTACCGACTTTGGTTGACTATGGTCTTTTTAAATGTTATTTATTAAAAAAAAAAAAAAAAAAAAAAAAAACTACTGTTCCCAGTAGTGATCTCATCTCAGTTTTCTCTCAAATTTTGGTATGTTTAGTTGAGCACAAAACAACATTTCTGTTCCATAAATTGAATTAGACAGGTTAATTGTACTTTGTCATCTAGAGGAAAACCAAATAATTGTTCTTTTAATTATTTATTTATGGTTATTCGTCATGTTTTATTTGCGTATGCAAATGTTCTTGATATATTATATAATTTTATATTAGTCAATATATTTCTGTAGTTTTACCTGTGGTTTCTGAATTATTTAAACACACATGGCAAGCGCATTTAGCGATTATTAACGTTGCTTTGCAACTTTTAAAAATAACTTCATTTCATAAATTCAACTTTTTAACATCAAATGAACTGCTCTGCAACTTGGCAGTCAGGCTGAGTGTTTTCATGAATGATTGACAGCGGAGAAAGCGTGCGCGTTGCTGTAAGTTTCCAAACAATTTAAAAATGAAATCGGTACTAGTTACTTGGTGCTTTTAGAAAGAAAAAGTGGCTGAATTATAATTATTTAACTATAAGCAAGAGTGCCAAATAAAAAAGATTGCTCGCGTGTTCAACCAGCTCCGCCGGTATGACTTCCTAGTTCAGGCTGCACCAGCCAATAGAAAAGAGCCTCATTTACCGAAACGTATCACGTGGGCTGCGGCTAGTCCACAACTGTACACTGGTTTTGCTAACAAGAAACAAGATGGATACTCCGATATTGGTAATTTTGCTTCTCGTCTTTATTTGATACCGTAGCTGCGTCAAAGAAGCTTTCCGTTTCCTACGACGGCTTGTTGTATCGTTCCCATCACAGTGACGCGTTTATTTGTTAGCTTCGCCGAAAGCTAACTGGAACATACCGTAGCCACTCGCTAGCTTCGAGTTTAGCTCGGAATTCGTGGGTTGCGGTGATGTGGAAGTTTCACGCATTTGACTATTGTCAGTACCCAAAGCAATGAGCTACAACCAACTGTTTGGGCTATTTTCAATTGCAATTTTTCATTGTGTGTTGTCACGGAGATACGATCATTTGTTCATGTCTAACTGAGTAGAAGAAACACAAACAGCTGGCGTTTATAATATCACATTTATTGTTTGTAACGATGCGTTGTTTGAACAGGAACCATCTTTGTACACCGTGAAGGCAATTCTCATTCTGGACAATGATGGAGACAGACTTTATGCCAAGGTACGGTGGAATATATGTCGTTTATTTTGTGAGAAAATAGCAGGTCTATTGCTTGAGCAATAAATACACTCAATTACTATTACTTTCAGTATTACGATGACACATACCCCACAGTGAAGGAACAGAAAGCTTTTGAGAAGAACATATTCAACAAAACACATAGGACAGACAGTAAGAAATTCCATTTCATAAAAAGGAAATCTCATTTTGCCTCTTGACATTATATTCAAATTGTATGTTTACTATGTGTGTCACAAGGTGAGATAGCATTACTGGAAGGCCTTACTGTTGTCTACAAGAGCAACATTGACCTCTTCTTTTATGTGATTGGAAGTTCACATGAAAATGAGGTAAGCTTAAACTTGTTTGTCACATCTGAACTTTTACCATTTGGAAATACATTTTGTATATGGAACAAAATAACATCAGTACAGACGTATTATTCTTGCTTATTCACTTAAAAGCAACTTTCATTTTAAAATTTATTTAAAGTACAGTTTCCTGAAATTAGATTTTTTTTTTACTTATTATTTTAACAGCTTATGCTCATGGCTGTTCTGAACTGTCTTTTTGACTCACTCAGTCAGATGTTGAGGTATGCCTTTGAACATTTTTACCACAACGTGGCAGTTTCTATTAACTTGTCAGGGAAAAAAAACAAACAAAAAACATCTTTTCTTTCTCCTAAAATTTAGGAAAAATGTTGAGCGTAGAGCTTTATTGGACAACATGGAGGGGCTCTTCCTTGCTGTGGATGAAATTGTTGATGGAGGGTAAGTTAACAGAGCGTTTTGATCAGGCTTTTATTTATGGCTTGTGCTTGCTACCTTCTGCAGTGTAATCCTTGAGAGTGACCCTCAGCAAGTTGTTCATCGTGTGGCCCTAAGAGTAAGACCGTCGACCTAATCTCGGTTTATTCAGACGAATTGTGTGAGATTTGTGTGATCCTAAATAAAAAAAATAAAACAAATGTTCTTTTAGGGGGATGATGTGCCTTTGACCGAACAGACTGTCACTCAGGTTGGTAATACATCAGTCATACTTACATGAACCTTCTGACAAATCAATTCGGATTAATGTTTGGAATTAGATCATTATTAATGTCTTCCACATCTGAGTTTGTTCACATGAAATTTGCTAAAGATAGGGCTGCAGCTTTGAATACTTTGCTATTTGGACACTACTGAAAATGATTGAATAAACAAGTATTACACTAAAAATAACAGTTATACATTTTTGCTTGGTTAAAGAAAAAAATAATAAAGAAGAGAAAATACATCCTACTCAAAGGCAAGTCTTTTTTTTAATCTGTCTTCTGATTAAATATTGTGTTTGTGTTATGTGAGTTAAGCAGCAAAGTCAACCATTTTTATCCATCTCGGGGAGGCCATTTTGACGAATGTGATTGGTTGTTACTTGAGCCCTTAGCAACTGTGATGTCATGAGATGTGATGTCAACTGCAAGTGCCAAAATGACTTTTCCCTGAGTTGGATAAAAACAGGTGGAATTTTCCACTCCATACAAATGCCACAAATGCAATATTAATCAGAATGCTCTGTTCGGACTAATGTGGGGCCTTATATACGCCCCTCCCCCCAATTAAATTTATTTCATTATTTCATTTTATGACAGAAAAAAAAAACAATGAAACTTTCTCCAATCTGGAATTAAATGGAGCAGCATAAAAACAAAGTCTGATTGAAAACAAAGTCTGATTTTCTCGCTCTGTCACTGTTTATGTGTAGAACATATTTTCAAGTAATTTTGGTGAGGGGTTGACTTCCCATTTAAGCTGCGCCAGGTTGCGGTCCCACATAAAGTCTGTAACTATCATAGAAAGTGGATCAACATACAAAATGTTGGTTCATATCTGAAGTCACACCCACAATTCATACAAAGCCTAAAGGCATTTAGGATTAAGGTGTATAAAAGTAGATTATCATTATTGTCTTGTATGTTTGCACTACTAAGAAACAAGGTTTCCTTCCCAGGTCCTTCAGTCTGCCAAAGACCAGATCAAGTGGTCACTGCTACGGTAATCACAGCAGAAGCGCCTCTGCACAGCTCAGTCTTCATGGCACTGATCCACATTCTCCTTTTCCTCTTATACAATCACTGATGTGAGCTTGCAAATCCCATCACATCTCACCCGACTGCTCTTCACTTAAAAAAAAAAAAAAAAAATCATTTCTGTACAGCTGTGTACCTGTGTGAAGTATAACAAGTTTAAATAAGGTAGACATTCCTCTAACCAGGTTTGTATTTTTCCCATGATTGAAACCAGCACATCTCTCCACTTTCCCTAATTATTCTCATCATAGCTGGTGACAACATTCCAAGCTTGCCATTTTCTTCTTCTTATTATTATTATCGGAGCATAACGTACTGTAATGTCATCACTTGTTGCAGATTGTCATTTAATTAGCCTTCTGTAATTATCAAACAATTTGAATAAAACTTTATTGATGGAATGACAGATTTTTTGTCACACTGTGTAGTTGTCATGATCTTGACTTTATATATCTATATAGATAGATGGACGGACGGATGGATGGCTTTTAACCAGAACAAGGTTTTGTCCTTCATGTTTGATAAAAGCGATGGCGCCATCTGCTGTTATTTTCACTTCAGTGCAACAGTTGCATTTAAACGGAAACGACTGATACTTGAGAGTGCTGGAGCGGCGAAATGCAACTCCCTCCTTCATGCTGCCATGATCAGATTGGTTTCCGGTGTGTGTTCTCATGTGTGTGCGATGTTTTATTGAGTCTTAATTGATTCATTCCTCCTCTTCCGCCACCATGCGTCATAAATCCTATGCATCTATGAATGCCTCCCCACCTTCACACTCTATTTTCATACACTCATTTGAATGCAAATGAAGGACAGTCAGCGGAGTGAAATGGATTAAGAATGAGCACTACATCATATGAATATTATAGGGGACAATGATTATATGCATTCTTTTCACACACAATGTAAATTGTGCTGGTGTTTCTTACCATCTTTGCAACCATGCTAGTCAGCGCATCTTATTGGATGATGCTTTAATTCTCTTGTCGTTACGTAGAAGTTGTAACTGACGGGGTTCAACATTTTTCCGACAAAAATATATAAAATAACAAACAAAAAACAAACACGTAGCCAGTACTTATGGAAATGTTCTGCTTCTGACATTATTTAATACCTGGTCATTTTCTCTAGATGTCTAAGTATAAAACAAGTGCGTATTGTCATAAGAGTTACCCAAAAGGCATCTTTAACACTTTATTGGTAATGTCAGCCCGCAACAAGTCATAAATGCAAGAAATACTGTACAACTTTATGACCCAAGGGAAAGTGCTGTACCCCTTCCACTGGATCAAATACAGTTGGCATTCCCCATCTCAGTGAAGTTGTATACCCTTGATTGGAGCTAATTGTCTGGCATTGTATGGACGTCAGAAAATATTGTGTGCTTAATATCGTTCACCCATGTCTGAAGAGACAGAATCCAATTACAGTCGAAAGGGCTTCTAAGGGATGTACAGGCATTTTTGTGTGTTCAAATACACACAGAAATAAATTCAAACCCGTAAAAAAGAAGTGTTGAATTATTACAGCGAAGGACTTATTTATTTGACCACCACAAGGGTACCGCTAAACTGTCTTAACCAATGTGTCCACTAGATGACACTGACACTTTTACTTCCAAGTATTGTTTTTTTTTTTTTTTAGTCCATACAAAACCTATACCTTCTTACGATTTGAGTCGCACAATTTTTTTCCATTGTTTCCCAATGTTTCTCTAAAATTGTAAACATTTCACGACTGGACTAAAACGTGTGCATGGTGCCGTAGAGCAACGCAATGTGTGGTTTGCAGCAATGTAATGTGTCGTGTAGCCGATGCCAACACAGGTCCAGATGCATTCACTCGGCTTGATGTTTTTGCGCCATAGGAAAAAAACAAAAAACTTGTCAATGATTGTCTTATCGCCTTCGACCTGTGGGGCTTATTACCTAATTGGCTCTGCTCCTGTCTGATTCGAAAGAACCTTGAATGAGCGCCTCTTTATGAGCTGCGATGAAAGCATGAATGGGCGCTACGTTGCTGATACATACTAAGTGTTTTACTAGAGAAGGAGCCGTGCGAGGGGATAGCTAATCATTTTAAATGGACTCCATTATCGCACCAGTTTACTGTTATCGCACCGGTTTGCCCGCAGAATGAGGACAGTTTAAGTCACCGTGTATGAGCGCGGTGACACGAAGGTTAGGAGAGCACTAAATGTGATTAGATGCAATCGTGGATCCTAAAAGTACACATGCAACCACTTTGCTTCTTTGCCTCATCAAGATTAGCCTCGCGGGACCACAGGGAGATCAGTGACTTGCTTCCATCCGCTAATTACAGTTGCACCATCGTTAAAAAAATAAAATACAAAAAAACAAGCACGCTAAGTTATATTAATTATACAAGAATCGGAGGAAGAGTTTGAAACACCACGGCTTGACAACGCTGTACATAACCATGCAGTAAACTTGTCAGAGACATGTGGGCTGGACCTTTGCACATGATGGATGCATACAGTACAGTCAAATAGTCCCTCACTTTCTTTTGCGCCGGTATGAGTGTGCGTGTGCCTGTGTGTGTGTAAGTGAGAGAGTGCACTGTGTGAATTAGTCAATAAATTGTCATCATCGGTGAGCTTAGAGTCTTTATGTCATAGTCAATGAACCTGAGCACCCATCTGATAGCATGGCCTGCAAATGAGAAACGACTGAGAAAAACAATGCCACCATTTTGGATCCCATGCGATAAATATATTAAAGCGGTTGCCATTGTATCGGCTGAGCAGGACAAAGAGCGAGACCCTCGTGATATTTAATGATGTGCCGTGTTAAAATTAACAAGGCTATTTTATGCTCCGACATTTCCGTCCAGTAAGGAGCAATAATGTAAAGATACTAATAGAACTCGAAATAAATGACTAAATGAGGTGAAATGAGTAAAAATAAACAGTAATCTAATCCGAATGGAGAAAAAAAAAGAGGCCATTAAAGGTTATGCTAGAGCACACGTGCTTGTGCATGTGTGCTTGTGCAGGAGGAGGAGGAGATGAAATGAGCCTGGGCCTGGGCATGCAGCAACTCTGCAGCCTGACGTGCTTTATGGTCCCCGCTGGCCTCTCTAGGTCTCTTTATGGATTCCCATAGAACGGAGAATCACGACTACTCCTGAAAAAGCCGTCCAAAAACAACACCTTCACCGCTGCACTCTTGCCTGCCTTCGCCATAATTCAGCAAGCTGTTTATGCTCCCACCGAAAAAAAGAGCATTCATTGTAATGACAAAAATGACTGTAAATTTTGATGCTAATGTTTATTTTTTGTTGACGTCAGATAAAACTGTCATCGTGAATGTGGTTGGTTTATTGGACGTCGTTACAGGTTGGTGAAAAAAAATTGTGGGCTTTGTTAAGTTACAGCTTTTTCCCTCCCACCCCTTTTGGACTGGAATAGCATAGCCTTTGCAAGATCAGTTATTTTATGATACGTGTAAGATTTATTACATGAAAATGTCCAACTTGATAGGAAAATTAAAGTGGTCTACCAAGGGCATTGTTAATTCCGTAGATATTCAATGCGATGTATTTCCCCTCCGCTTTCCCAACATTTTCCCTTCCCCGGTTCAGCCCATTCCAGAATGCATGCCCCAGAAGGAATGGAAATGGATCCACTCTTTATGCAAAAGCACTTTATGCAAAGACCGGAGCTGTTTTGATGGAACAGGCCAAATGGAATCTTCAAGCCTTGCTTCCCCAGTTGGCAAGTATACATGGTCACACGCTTACAAGTCGGGCACATCTGGAATGGACCTTACCCCTCCTGACGACCCCCCCCCCCCTTCCTTCCACCTCGTCCACCACAGGCCATAATCCTGATGGCGCTGTGTCATGACAGCCGAGGGTTCCTGCTGTTATCAAGCAGTCAACACTTTTGGACCAGCGATGATACAAAACAGTACTAAAGAATGCTGATAATTCATTTTCATTGCAGACGTCAGCAATAATACACACACACACACGCATGAAAACAAACACACGATTGTAGCCTTTAAGCTTTGCGAATGTTTCCCAAGTCAGTTTTTCCCCCTTGCGTGTTTAGTCTTGTTTTATGCAGAAAAAAATCCTCCAGGAGCCCTTTTCAGTTTGGACTTATATCTCTATGTGTGTTTAGCTTCAGGAGAAAAAGAACGTAAAAAGAGCATATAATCCGGCATACCTCTGAGCCTCCTATTTGCCCCTCCCTCCTCCCCGTCATTTGCTCTCTTCCCCCCTCCCTCCCCGTGGATTCCCCATCCACACCACAACACTGTTAACAGAGACGGCCATGACAGATTTACTACCATCGTCTTTCCATTGGCCGCCAGCATGACAGCTGTGATTTAACGCCTCTCTCTCATTGGCCAAAAGCTGACATCTTAATTTATGGGCGCACTGAGATTTGATGCCTCCTGCCTTTGAAGTGAGTTACTGCTCAGTGGCTTATAGGACACAGAAACGGTGTCAGGTTGCAATCGTAAAGTCTTATCCCTGAAGGGAGGTGGTGCTCCAGCATAATAGCTCTGACGTCATAAGGGGCTTCAAGAGACCTTGTGCGCTGGGAGAAAGATCAGAAAAATGTGTGTTGGGCTTGGGTAAGGCATCCAAAAAAAAACCCCACAGAGGGACGATTTCACACCAGTCCTCAACCAATGATTTCAATCTGAATGGCGAGCATAAAGTACCTCATTTTGTACAACTTAAAACGAGATCACCTTTTGTTTGAAATTCTCAGCAACATGCAACACAATCGTCGTCTGCCTGACAGACCGTCCTCACCAAAAATCCGGCCTCGTAACAACCTTGACCCGTGGAAATTTCCATGGGTAAATAGCATGGCTGCCCCTGCCCTGTCTATCAACCTGCGGGCGAATTCGCTCAGCGTTTCCCTAGGATATCGCATCCCTCGCTTTGGTATTTCACATTAGACGTAAGGCCAGCTACTCCGGGGTGTTGCTGTGTGAAGTCAGTTTAAAAAAACAAACAAAAAAAATCAGCACAAACTAGGGATGCATTGGACGACTGTTCCTCTTCCTGAAGGTACAATAAGTATAAAAACACTGCATTATGGGCTCATTACTGGGCTCCAACTGAAGGGTTGTTCTTAAACTCTGATACACAAGGCTTAAGGGACGCAGCCGTACCTTTGAGGCTGCCGTGCCGGTGACAAGACATCGTGGCTCCCTAAAATGACCATCGTTCTTGTCCGAGAGTGAGCCATCGTGCGATTTTGGTGAATTGAATTGCCCTGCAAGGAGAGATATTATGGAAAAAGACGTTTTTATTGCATGTATGACAGGGGTTGTACAGACGTGACTACTTTACTGCCCTGCAATGACTTTCAGACTGCGAAGTCAACCACATGGCTTTGGCTTGAGAAGTAAAATATGAGTGCACTGACTTAAATCAGTCCGTCTTCTTAATTGATTTCTACACTTTTCCTCTGAAGTCTGACTTAGGATATTTTGGAAATTTGTGATGTGATAATCGTACGGTGGCAATGATCTTAGCTGACTTCACACTAAACTGCACTTTGGCGTAGTGGATGCATTTTCATAGTAGACGTTTTAGGCTGTTTAATACTACTGCACTTCACCAACAAACTACACAAAACAAAGAGCTGTGAATTCAAAACAACCGCATGACTTTGCTTGATGAGATTCCACTGGGTGGATGCAAACGCACAATGCAAAAACACCGTAGGCAAGCTGACAAAAAGCAGTGATGTCATTCTGACCTCCCTCCTTGAACTCAATACGGAGCTGCTGGACCCCGTTTATTACTTATCATATTTTGGTATGTTTTTTATTCGTGGAATAGGGTCCGAACTGTTCAAAGTAGCCGCGCAAACGAGGTGTCAAAAGATGCGTCTTGTTGTCACTATAATTATGATACAGATTATTTTAACTCACTGTCCTTTGATTCATTCACTGGCAGCCTTTAGATCAATTACAATAAGTATCAGTGTGGGAATGCGGGTTATAGTATAGAGGTATTTGAGTGACATTTGAGCAGGGTGTGGTCTCAGCGCACTTAGTGGACACACCCACAGCGTGTTAATCTTTCACACATGACAGGATTGTTAACGACTCTCTTCTCGACAATTTATATTCACTTTAGAGGGATTTGAAACAAAATGCAGCCGCAATAAAACGGCCTGTGTCCTTTGTAAGCGCTGCAGATAATTTCTGTCAAAATATTAAGCGTTGAGTCACTAGGAATCAAAAGCTCTGCCTCAATTATATTGCATTTGTCCACGCAATGTCCTCCACTGCAAGTTGGCTACAAGTTTGAGTGAGAGTGCTTGAGTCTTGCGCGATTATAGTGATTATAGAGAGAAGGCTGAGCGCTCCTACTGAGCCAGTCATACTGGGGCTCGCTAGTTGTTCACTACAGAAGCAGCTCAGCCCTAACCTGTCCAAACCAGCTGTATGTAAACTGTGGCGTAAAGCCAAGGTATGTTAATAAAGCATAACACTCCCCTTGTAGAAAAAAGGCACTTTAACACATCCCCATACGACGCCCTGATGTCGTTCCTTTTGTTTGGGAATGTTGATGACATTGTTCCTGTCTTTTACCTCGGTCATCTGTTACTGTGAACCTAGGCAACATCATGAAACATCACATTGCAATCCCAGGCAAAGAATGTGTGTGTTGTTTTGTTGTTGTAACAAAGATTTTATTTCTTATGTGCCGTTAAAGCTAAGTAATTTTGATTAGTTCGTTACCCAAAAGGAATGATATAAATGTTCTGTTTGTGGCCAAATTCAACTATAATTACAAAAAATGGTGATTTCCATTCCAAGAATTGATTTCTATTTTTGAATACAGTTGTTTGGCATAGCCATCATTTTGTTCACAGCCCATTGAGCATATTTATTCTCAGTTTCCTTTCCACCGATGCTTTGCCAGGCCATCACTTGCTGTATGGGTTTGGATGTTGCTGCCATCTGTGCTGTTTTCAGTAAGTGAAAACAGGTTATTGGGTTGTGTTCAGGCCACTGAGAAATACAAATTTCATTATTCTTTCATGAACATGCGTAGAAAGATGAAAAACTTCTTTTCTTAAAAGAAAAGGGCATTTACAAAAAACAAGGTAATTCTGGACAAGTTGAAAGTACAGCATTATAGTAACGTTAACGTTTATATGAAATCGTTTTAATCCATTCATGTGCGGTAATGAATATGGAAAATTATGCAGAATTAAAGGATTTGGGCTCACTGCCACAATTACTGTGGAGGCAGTGCTCTGCCACAAATGAGAAGTGCGGCTAAATCGCAAAGTCAACCACAATTTTTTGGTCACTCCTTCAGTCTCTTCCCCTTTGTAAAGTCCAAAGTTATCCGGAAAATAGAAACATTAAATGAATTCGAAACGAAACGGTAGATTTTCCGCTTTACTGTGGTAGGTTGCCTAAAAATAATACATTTTCATTTGCAGTAGGCTACAGCCATTCTGTGCAGGGGACCTTTTTTGAGGCTCAAAATGATCGTGTTCAAAGATACATAATCATCACATTTAATGCTTGCATTGATATTATTTACAGTCCAAAATGTCCTAAATACTAGGACCGTGGACATCATCAAATGTCATTTTTCCCACCCTCAATATGCTTTTCTTGGCTTTCACTGTTGTCGTTTTGACCTGCTGCTTGGTAGTTGGATGTGTTGCCTTGACATTTGTCTTCAGTAAGTGAAAAACATGCTGCATTGGCTTGAAATCTGGTCACAGACTTGGCCATTGAAGAATATTCCATTCATAGGCAAAAAAACAAGTCTTGAGTTGCTCCCAGTGCAGTACGTTTTGTGTCATTATTCATCTGCATGGTGAATGAAGAACTACAGCTGCAGTTGAAAAGCATTTGCTTGAATGTGAGCAGAGAATAAACTCAAGCACTTGTCGAGCACCCGTGGTCAGACCAGCACAGTGCCGAAGCGTCACGCTAAGCTGTTAGCGTGTACTTCGGGAACTTTGCTGAAACTAAGTTGGACGGTCATTCAAAAGCAAAGCATATTTAACAACATTTCTGCTCGACAGGTAGGTTCATTACCACTGAGATTTTTACTTGACTGTACACACCTCAAAAAATGTATGAGTAACTGGTTTCAAAAGGTTGCGGATCTTGGGTAAAAGACGTGTGTGTGTGTTTTTCCTGAAGCGCACGCATGATTTGAGGACGTTCTCATTTTCAATCATAATTTCAAGTACAAAACTTTTGATGAATCACACAGTGGTGCATACGCACGTTGGTAAATGAAGACCCGTGGCTTCGTGGGCATGACATGAGACGGCATTGTTTGATGTGGTAGCAGCAGTGGGATGCGATTGGCGCCACTACCCTTGGGATCACAGCTGCGAATTATAGAGGGTATGGAGTTAGGAACAGATCAATATGTCGGGGGGAGTATGAAGATTTTCCAGACGCTCAGCCCTGATAATAAGATCGTGTAAAGATGAGTCAACTCGAGTGAGACAAAATGCGCACTTCTTCGGGACAAAACTGGAGGCTCACACACGAGACTCATGGGAAAACAAAATAAAATGAGAACATGGGGTTGGGTATGTGACCAACAGGGCATTTAACTGGCCTCTTAAAGGGAAAATGTGTAACCTTTGGATAATTATTCCTTTTAAAAACCCATTGGAAATTTCAATAAGGAGTAAATAAAAGTGTTCTATCAAATCTTTTTTTTATATATAAATAATATAATCGTAGGTTTAGTAATCACTATTTATGTTACGTGGGGAGTGCCGCTCAGATGCGGGCAGTCATGTTTTTCTTTTTTTTATCTACAGAAAGAGAAAGAGGAAATCTCTCACCTATATAATTCAAATCATGTTTGGGATGCCAGTTTGTGTCTTGTATGCAGCCGAGCTTCGGGTCTTCAGTTTTAGAGTTTCTGGTTTGTATGCCGATCGCAAATAAAAACGGAAAAAAGGAAATAGAACGTTTGTATGCCAATCGTGAATTAAAGAAGGAGAAGGAAGAGAAGAAAAGAAAACCGCAGCAAAGACATTGCGATATAACAAGAATTTACCTTTAAAAGAACAGGCAAAAAGAGCAGCTATGGCTTCCTTGTACCGTGGATGTTGTTTGCATTTAGCAAATACTTGGATTTTCTGTACAGCGCTTGTGTCACTCACCTAGTGTCTGTGCCAATGAACTTCCCACCTCTGTCTGCGGGGTAACTAACAGATGTTGACGTACTTGCCCAGGTTTTGTAGATTCCACGCTGTTGTGCACTGAAACTAATGGTGAATTGTGATTTGTATTTGTATTTGCTCGTTTGGTGTATTCTTCCAAATTAGGTTCTCTTTGAGACACCAAGGTGCGAGTGCAGCATTCACCCAACACCAGTTACAATTCTTAAGTCTACACAATGCGGCTTTAAAAGACCCCCATTTTAGAGGCCCAATTTTAGACCCACCACTCAGTGGGGGATGTTTGTTAAGAGGGGCCACATCCAAATCTTGCTAGCAGTTTGAACACCAGAAACTACCACCCTTAGTACCTCTTTAAATAGAGAAAATAAGACACTGTTTATTAGCTCCACAATGAGTAAAATGAGCGTTGAAAAAACTTAAAAAGAAATATCTTCGCTTTAGTCTAATATTGTGCCTGTGAATATTCCATACTTTGCCTTTGGTTATGGTTATGTGAGGCCACATATTACCCACATACATAATTAATCTCTGAATGATAATCCCTAGTACTAAAGAATATTACAATATTTGGGAATCATTATTTAGTAATGCCTTTACACTTTACACTAGAAAATCTCCCAGGCAGGTTATATCACTGTGGATTAAGAATGTTTTTTTTTGTTGTTTTGCATTTGTGCAGAATTGCTTCACATTGAAATGCATGTGGGGCATTGTAGGCGACCTCAGCTTCATCAATTTCTTTAGTAAGGGGAAAGCCCTGCTGTATTGCTGTGATATTCCATTTGTGATTGTGGGGATTTGGAAGGATGTGTTCACCGAGGTGTGAAAGGAACATAGGAGTAACTCACACAGGGTGATGGAAATTTGAATGAGAAGTAGTAGAATGGCAGCCACAGAGGAGCTTAAATATCATCACTAATTAACAGAGTGAGGTGAGCTGCCACAAGCCTGATGAATGCTTATTCCAACCACTTCTTCTGTGATTAATCAAAGCTGACGATGAAAAGGTTGCCCTTCACCTTGGGCAACAGAGATAGACACAGCTGTGAAAGCCATGCTTTCATCTACAGTGTTTGCATGTTGGTGAAATTGTTATCCATTTTGAAATGGTGGGGGGGGCATTCAAATATTTCTGGTACTGAGAACTTGTTTCTGTGAACCTTTTACACACATATGCACATGCACACATAGTCAGAACCCCACTGTCTCCTCTCAGCTGAGATTTACTCGCCGGTGGTGGAATTTCTCTTTGAAGGGCCCATTTTTTACACCTTTGACAGGCGAGGCGAGCAGGTAGAAAGCTGGCTATCAGTCTCCTCCAGCCTGCACGCAAGGCAGCACTTGTACATTTTACCTCTGGACCGACTCCATGATCGCTCTGTCTCGCTGAGATGATTTCAAACCTGGATGATTTCTGCACTTTGTGTATGAAGATGGAGTGTTCTCACCCCCGTTCTGATCTCCTCCCAATCGCCCTCACTTACAGAGGGCCATTGTTAAGTGCCGGGGGCCTGTGGGTGCTGTAAATCTGACGGCGGAGGGAAGGGATGTCTCCCATGGGGGGAGAGCGCACACTCCCAGCAGGCTTCAGGGCTGATCTCATGCAGCCTAACCTAATGCTTTAATTAAAGAACTGGTCATTGGCAAAGAGGTGCCAGAGGCAAGGGAGCTGCGCTGACGACACATGCTGGGAAGAATGGAGCAATGAACGCACTGTCCTTCCCTTCGAGGAATTCGAAGTTATCTGCTGCGTGCGTTTGGCAAATTGAGTCGTCCTGGCCCCATCTTCTTGAAATGTTCGAAAATAAAGACTTTCTGTGAGTAATGACCACATGGATACACTTCCTCACGACAGTGTTGTTTATCTGACGTCATTGGACACTTCACTCCCTCCGAGAAAAAAAACTAAGACACAATACCCTCTTGTGGCAGAAACGGGTATTGCTTTTGGCGCTCGCCTTTCCTTTTAGCACATTAGATGTGGAAACTAAGCAAATAATAAAAATCTGTTGCACATTACATTGTAAATCAACAGTTTTTGTCCGTGCAAGATTAGGGTTAGGGAATGGCGAACAATAAATTACATTTTCAAAGTAAAAATTAATCCATCAGTTTTCTGGAATCCTGTAAAAATACCAGCCGACAACAAGGTGAAAAGATTTATTATCAGACTTGTCGCCAGTCAATCACCGGGCACATATAGAGACAAACAGTCACACGCACACACGCATACACACAAACACACACGCACGCAAGCACACATTCTCTTAGTGGGAACTGGACCACTTGTGTACACATCATTGCAGCGTGTTAAGACTATTATACTCAAATTATTTTGCCATTGAACATTTTTAGGAGTTTTAAAAATGTAAATATCTGTCCTATTTAATAAGTAAGTATAGCATGATTACAAATGAATAGTTTTATTGAAACTTATGACCCTAAAACTCCATGCACAACGCAAAATGTACACCATTTCACCTTGAAATGCTTAACAAAGGTGAGGTTTACACATTTATTTAAATGCAGAAAAGTAAACAATGAAAAAATAGCAACACCTGAAGTGTGAGGGTAAAAAATGGTTGCTTCTTAATTATATTTTCATTTGTAAAGAAGAACCCCCTTCAACATACATAAACTTCATAAGCAGTGAGCAATGTAATTGATGGGCCTCCCAACTTCTTTAACATAGTTTAAAAATACCAACAGAACCACCCCAAAAAAATCTAGATAGATTGGGGAGGAAAAGGTCAACTGTACTGCAACCGAGCTAATTACTTCCGTTCAATGTGTTGTAAACATTAAACCATATACAGCAGAGTAGAATCTAGGATATTGCCCCCCCCAACCCCATGGCACCTTCACTGAAGATATTAAACTATTTCACACTAGAGATGAAAGGAACTGACACAGTGTTGTCACATTCGATCATGTTAAGACTGATACAAACGTTTACTGGCCTCTGACTCCAACTAAAACTAAATAGCTAAACTTAAAAAAACAACAAAAAAATAAAACAACTTCTGTCCCACTTACCACAAAATGTCTAGAAAGGAGGAACGAACGAACTGGAACATGGACCTAAAAACAAGACTAACAGATTGCACAATCAACTTGAACTAGATCCAAAAACAGGTTCATTACTGGAGTTACAACTGTAAATAAGCAGAATAAAAAGTAAAGGCAAAGTGGAGGACTAAATGCATATTTGTATTTGATATGAGCCTTAGTTTTGCCATTGGTACTGTTTGTTTTAATAAGTTGAACAGCTTCTTGTTTCACAATTCATTTAAATTTGTACAGATTAAAATATACACTGATTTTCAATTACAACACAAAACCTAAAATATTACATGAGTTGCTAATTACTACTGCAAGGTAACGGAGTCTTACACGATGGAGAGAGTTGAACAACAAACTGTGTCGATCTTGACCAATCCAAACGTCCAATAGTAAGAAGCGGGGCTTGATTTCCGGGCTCAGCAGGGCAATCAAAGATGTGCTGCCTGACCATCAGCGGCCAATACTGTCAGTAACACCTTAAGTGTATTCCACGCCAGCAGCGCAATTAGAAGTCTTCAGTGTGATAAATTGTGAGTGCATGACATCCACTTATTGCCATCACACAGTGAGGAGAGAGCCTTGTTGGGAAAATGAGAATTTGTCTTTCCCCTCTGATCTCACAAAAACAAAGAGAAAAGGATAATAAAAAGGTACAT
Source organism: Hippichthys cyanospilos (assembly GCF_059441005.1). Classification (NCBI taxonomy): domain Eukaryota; kingdom Metazoa; phylum Chordata; class Actinopteri; order Syngnathiformes; family Syngnathidae; genus Hippichthys; species Hippichthys cyanospilos. The sequence continues at coordinate 25,690,171 of NC_142370.1, read as the reverse complement.
TAAAAAAAAAAAAAAACCTATGACAAACTACTTTATGTCTGGTTGTTAGCTAGGTGTGTAATCTAAGTTGTGTTCAGGTCTCTGTGAAGCTGCCAATCAACATCACTGAGTCGCTGACTGTCCATTAGGTCTTTGCGGTGAGCAGGGGGTTGGAGGTCAGACAGTCAGGCGGCTGCTAGATGACTGTAAGGGGCTCCAGGATGCCGTGTGACCAGATGTGCCCTGCGAGTATGCCGATGAGCGACTATCACAACACTGGCTGTCATCTTTACTGATCCCGGCGGTACACAAGCGCCGATGCCTCAGCAGCCTGTCTGTCCGTGAGAAGGTCTGAGGAGTGAGACGAGAATGATGGCTGTCATAAAGTCATGTATACGCCGCCAATATTATACGCAAACAGCATGCGACTGTGCCACGTCCATCCACTTGCGCAGTTAAGAATCAATATTTACCCCCCCCCCCCCCCATAAATAAAAGAGCTGCATCAAGTTAATGGAGATACATTGTTAAATACACTGCTGTATTTAAATTCTAGAGACCTGTACCCTTGTCAGACAAAGATTTATATTTATTATCAATATTATTACATGGGCCGAATAGTGATTAGGAAGGCCCAGCAGATCACATTCTCATGAAGACAGAAATTTACACAAACACAACAAAATAAACACAACTTTGACAGTCGGGAATGTACGGAGCCCTATTGGTGCCAGGGTATACATTTTTTTATTTGTACTAATCCGTACCCACGGTTTAGTAATCCGTTTCCTCTATTTAGTAATCCGTGCGTATGGTTTGGTAAACCGTATGTTTACGAAACCGTGCCGCGTGAAGACTTCTAAAAGCGTGTTATTGACAGTATTGGCCGCTGATGGTCAGGCAGCACATCTTTGATTGCCCTGCTGAGCCCGGAAATCAAGCCCTGCTTGTTACTAATGGACGTTTGGATTGGTCAAGATCGACAGTTTGTTGTTCAACTGGTTCCTTCAATATAGCTTTTTTTTTTTTTTTTTTTTCTCAATTCAGCGTCTACAGTAAACCATACACACGGTCCTGAGGGTACGGATTACTAAACTGCGTACGGATAGGTGCATTTTTTTTTTTAAATACCCTGGCACCAGGGGGGCTACGTAGGATGAAAAAAAAAAAAAAACCCAAACTTTTTTTTTCGCCCAACAGGTCTTAAATTTAGTGTTAGGGTTAGCCTAACCGAGTGGTCAATGCCTATGAGGTCAGGAGATCAAGTTGCAGCAATGCAGTTTGACTTATCTCCAAATGACAAGCCCAAAAACAGACTTATATACAGTGCTGTAAAAAAGTATTGTCCCCCATCTGTCTTTTGCATATTTAATCACTTGCAAAGGGTTCATTCAATGAAACCAATTTTAATATCACACTGAGACAAACCGTGGCACGATGGAAGCGCGGTTAGCACATCCGCCTCACAGTTCAGTCACAAGTTCAACTCGGGCTGACTGCAGCCTTTCTGTGTGCATGTTCTCCCTCAAGCCCGAGTGTTCTCTCTGGGCACTCCGGCTTCCTCCCCCATGCCAAAAATATGCATGGCACGTGTATTGGAGACTCCAAATTGTCACTTAATGTGACTGGGTGAGTGAATGGTTGTTTGTCCCTGTGTGCCCTGCAATTGGCTGGCAACCAGTTTGGGGTGTCAAATCAAGATTCATGAAAAGTCAAACTTCAAATTTCTGATTTTCTGCAACATATTCATCAATCGTAGGTAATAAACATGGATTAGTGCAGTTTACAGATCATTGCTATACGTTTTATGACATGCTTTTATAAATAAACATTTTTATTCTAATCACAAAACAGGGTTGCAGGCAACAGCGTTGCAAATCTGCACTCTCTCAGGAGGAGTAACTATCCTTTAAGCAACTAGTACCGCTGACCAAGAGGACAAACTTATTTACGTAAAAAAGAAAGAAAGCAAATTAAAAAACATTGTCTAATTCTGGGTACATGCATAACAGGGTTGCGTGACATAGAGTGAGACATTCAAGTAAGGCTAACTATTTTTTATAAACACGAGAAATAGAAAAGAGGACATATATCATTGCTCAAGCTGTTCTTCTGGAAAACTGATGATGTCAAAGACACTGGAAAAAAATTGCATCTATAGTAGGGTTCGCAGGCAAAAACCACTGATGTCACAAAACTCAAAAGGCTCCTGAAATGTGTGCAGCCCAATATGCATGGAGTAAAATGGCACAGTATTTAATAAAAAGAACACACTGCCAACAGGAAAGCATGGTGCTGGCAGTGTGATGGTCTGGGACTGTGCTTTGCTTCCCAAGGACCAGGATGAACTTGCTGTGATTAACGGAAAAAAATAATTCTGTCCTGAAGGAAAACAACCATCAATTCAACCCCAGAAAGACTAAAAAAAATTTTGGTTTTGGTGGGGCCAAGTCAAACTCCGGATAGAAAAGCTGCAGTGTGACCTTAAACGGAGAGTTTTTGCGAGTAAACTATCTAATATGGCAGAGTCAATGAGTTGGTTCAGGAGTCAATTACATGTTCACGTGGCGTTAGATCGGTTTGTATCCCACCCCCATCATAAACAAAATCATCATTCAGAGAACCTTATTTTATATATACAGTTCTTGGGTTGTCTCAGTGTGTGCTATGAATATTGGTATGATTAAACGTGAAAATACAAGTGATAAATATACAGAAAGCTGACAAAGGGGGAAAATACTCTTGCAAGGAACTAAATATCCTTCCCCTAATATAAAGCAAACCCGAGCATGCTTTAATTGGAAATTTCAGGAAGGTTGATACAGTTCTTGTATTGGTTCTCATTAAGTTGCGCAGGTCGAGTACCTGATGTAGTTGCCGGAAAATCTGACTAACCTGATTGCAACGATCGCACTGATAGGGTTTCTCGCCACTGTGCACCCTCTTGTGTCGGTCTAGGTGGTACCGCTGAATGAAGCGCATATCGCAGCTGTCGCAGGCATAAGGCTTTTCCCCTGCAGACATCCACAAGATATCGGTATTGGTACAATCCTCTCAGGACGACTGAAAAGTAAACTGCAATGTACATATATTATCAAATATTTGGATTGAAGCAAATTTATATTTTTCTGACATTTCTATTTGACAGTAAGGGCCTAACTTAAAACCCAAACTGAACAATACCAGCTATGTGAACACAGACAGTGGAGCAGTACAGGTGAAAAGACAATATAACAATACAAACAGGACTTCATTCTTGAGCTTCTGGGAATAAAAAAAATACTAATATCAGCGACAAGAACTGAGACTGCTTCTTTGTACTGCATATGGGAAGTATGCTGGCTAAATGACTAGTTTCCACTCATTGAAGCAAAAACTGATTTAATTACTTTATATTTGATTTAATGTCATTATGCCAGGTTTTAGTGGAATAACATTGTAGAATGTTATTTTGCTCGCAAAAACATAGTTTAATGTGAGGATGGAATGGACGAATGGAATTTCCATGAAGTTGAGTGGGGAAAGAGGCTAGGACAATTTTCTCAAGGTTTGATGAAGGCTGATGGACATGGTCTCAAACAACAAATCAATCTTGAGAAACTCCTTTTTTTTCTACATGCATCTTTATCCTATCAAAACATTTTGGATAATTCTGTGCTCAAAACTACGTGGGTATGGTTAAGGATGTGAGTGAAGATACTTTTCTTTTTTGATGAGGGTTTTCGCTCCTTACCGGTGTGTGTCAGTATGTGCCGCTTGAGATGGTAGCTGCTCCGGAAAGCTCCGTAGCAGTGGTCACAGATGAAGTTCTTCTGGACTTTCAGAGAACTGTCATCATCCATGTCGAGCTGCTGCAATAAAGGCTACCAAGGATGACAAAATAAGTATCTTTATCCCATCCCTAGTCCATACGTTCATGAATCGTTCATGCTTTGCGATACCGTTGTGCATTCACGTGTGTACTCATGATGAAACATACCCGTACTTCCTCCTTTACTTTAACAGATTTTTTGTGCTTTTTCTTGATGTGCTGACTGCTATGCATGTTCTTCCCATCCAATATTCGCGAGGTGTGGTAATCCCCATCCTTTTGGATAAGCTTGGAGAGAAAAGAAATACACAAAATAGGGTTCAATCACGGCTACAAAATTTTCTCTACGTACTTATTACTAATATTATTATTTTACTGCACAATGAAATGAAATCTTTCTGCGAGAGAATGGTCACGCTCACCAGTGGTGGACAGCTCCCGGTAGACAGATGGCCTACGTGGCTGTTGGCTTGAGCATGGTGACCTTGGTGTCCGTGATGGCTGAGGCTGTGGTGCGAGTGGCTTTGATGGCTCTCAGGAGTCGCCCGGTGCCCGTGACCCAGGGATGACATCATCTTCTTTTGACCTGGAATGTTGTTGGCTTGCATCAGGGCCATGCTGGACAGCACCGCCTCGTAGCCGAGCAAGCCAGTCTAGCAACACAAACAGCAACACCTGAGCAGGTCGTGGGACTCCTTACGGGGACAGTGAGAAGGTGCTAGAGGGGCAAAACGATGGAAGTAAAAATGCAAAAGACAGGTCACAGGCCTCTGCCTGGGGGCACTACTTGTAATGATTTTGATTCTGCACATGAAGAGACTTCCACTGACCCATTTCATATGGTGTTGAACAGAGTTGTTTGAATGGTGTGTCATCGCCGTACTTTTGAATTTGTATGTGTTTAGCGGGGAGGGGGAAAGAGCTGACCTCAGTCAGGTTGAGTGCTAACAGAAGAGACCACAACCACCCAAAGCCTGAAAAGTAGAAGCACGACAAAACAAAGCTACATGCTTCAGTCAGGAGCATTCTACTTTCATATGTATGTTCATCAAGTTAGCAGGCGCAACAGGGATGAGACCAGACCGGTCTCACACAAAAATGGCCAGGTTCTCAGGCAACCGAGCACCGACGGCTTGATTCACATTGATTGAACATTTGAAGGGCACCAAAAAGCACAACAGCAAAGCAAATATGACACAGGCATTTCAGGCAAACACGGACAGACAATGTAATACAGTAAGTGAAACAATTGAGCACGATAAATAGGGATGTATTGATGTGAAGGTTTGAGAAAAGTTCTCAACAGTATGTTTGGTCTGAGAACTTATGTTGTACAGCATTAAAAAAAACAATTATAGCAGTCTCATGATTACACAACAGTGCATAGAAACTTTAAAAAAATGACAAATGGCTTGTGTGCTTTGTGCTTGCTGTAGTTGTTGTGATGCTTCAAAAGAAAAAAACTCGGAAAATAATTTATTAAGATCACCGTTTAATTTATGTCTGAGTAAAAAACAAACAAAATCAAGGGTTTCCCTTACGCTAAAACAAAACAAAACAACAACAAAAACCACTACGTAACTATCGGTCGGTTGTTGTTGAATATAAATAGATTTTAGGTAATAATAAGTGAACGATCCAAAGAAGGAGAATTACAATACAACTCGCCTATTATCACGTTGAGTGTTTTGGACACGCAACATTTATCACACCACGTATTTTGATAAAGGTCCGTAGATTGCATTAAAAAATGAATCGCTGAAGCCTATCCAGAAGAGGGCTCTCTCCTTCTTTAATACATCACATTGCATGTTAATATCGATTTTCTGAAAGGTACCAATTCCCCTACTTCCTTCACAGTAAGGTGACATGATCGTCAGAAACGCTCTTATATACATACATATACCGTATAAATTAAAAAAAAAAACGCTCTAATTCCATGTTGTGTAAATTGTGCTTGATTAAACTATTTTCGATCAAGAGCAAATGGAAAAGCATCTCCTAGCTGCAGATGTCTCCTGAAAATTTACCCGTTGTTTGCAGATCCCTTTATCTTGGTAATACTCTGGGTTTTCGTTTGCAGGAATATACGATCTGAAGCAGGTGACACGTTTATAACTGTGCAAGTTGGCTAGTTAGCAACTTACCAGAAAACAGGTTGGCGTTAATGGATACTTGTGCGGAAGTCTATCAAAAAGACGGTTCTGTATCGCGAGTTCTGATTTTTCAGAAGGATTGTGAAAGTGTGACGCCAAGACACGGAATCTGCACCAAATGAAAGCGAACAGGATTGTTAGCTTGCTAGCTAGTTGTTCGGTTTCTGGGGGGAACTCTAGCGGGACGGAGACCCCCACCCTCCCCCACCTCCCTCGCGCCCAGACTACACAACAACAGCCAAGCACACACAAGGCACACCAGGCAGGGCGTGCGGGCTCGGAGCTGGACACAAAAACACTACCGCAGCCTGTATTAAAACACTCACAAATCCAAAAGCAAACGATTATGCACAGACTAATAAACTGTGCTCGATGAGGGATTGCTTACCTTTTAATTTCTGCAGTTTTGTGGATTATTAGTTGACGCAATCACAGTTTTTTTTTCTCAGTTTACAAACACTGACAGGAAACGCTACCGGAAGTGTTCCCCGCAGGAGTGTTTTGATTGGTTTACAGGCGTGGCCATGTGGTTGCCTGAATGACCCCTATTTGCGGCCATGTTAGTAAGGGACCGATGACGCAGGGTATCGCGTTGACTTGCAGAACTGGTCCACAGTCGGTTTTATTGAGTCAGGTCGCTGTTGAAAGGACCAATGCATAATTATACACGCATTCGTATCCGAAAAAGTAATAGCTTGTTAATTCGACTCTAAATTGTGTGTTTTGATTTTTTTTTCGTGTGAATACGACACTAAATTTTGTGGCTTTCAATTGTCTTCGTTTGAGTTCGACTCTACATTGTTTGTGTGTTTCTTGTGACTTCAAATCGAAAACCTGCCAGTGCAAAGTTTTTTTTACTACAGCTCTCTCTTGCACGACAACTCTTCACGATACACGACTTAACGTTTGGAAACAAATCCTTCACGTGGGTTGCCGTTTGTGGATTCAATTCTTTTCTGTGCACGAATCTTTCGCGTGGATAGCTCTTTTGGTAGGGGAAGTAGATGATCTGCGAGTCAAATTTCACATGCACAAAAGGCAATTTTAAAAATTTCACTCCATGTTTTAAAATATTCAAAACTGATATAGATGTTTATTTTGAGTCTTAAGTTGCAAATAATAGAAAAGGGAAATTGAGTCTGCATTCTAATTCTAATTTGTTTAAAGTTTGTCAATTGTATTCTTTCATTGTGTGGATATTATTATCTGGAAAATCTGATTGTTTGTACATACAGTGGGCCCCTGATTTACGAGATTAAGCTGTTCTGCGGTTGGCATGGTAACGTGAATTTGCTGTATGGCGGGAAATCCAAACCTATGTTAATTCGCTAATGCGTGTAAAGCCCCATGTTCTTTCAAAATTGTTTATACAAATTAAAAATTGGTATCAAAATAGTATAGTAAGTGCTATGTGTATATAATATACATATACTGTGTACAATTAAAGTACATAAGTGAATAATATAAACATTATTTGTGTCACGTAGGGGCATGGCGGGTTGAGGAGGTGCGGGATGTTGGAAAGGCGGAACCAAAAAAATGCAGGGCTGACTGGGGTAGGTTCGAGTAAGGTGATTTAATAACAAAGGCAGGGTTGAAGGAATCAAAAAATACAAAGTGCAAACCAAAACGTTGAACTGAAGCTGACTGGGGGCGACGAGGAACGGGGGGCGACAAGGAACGGGAGGCAGCACGGGAAGGAGGGCAACGCGAGGCAAGACGGCGAGGGGAAGACGTACAAGGAGCGTGAGACGAAGCAGCGGGGGGACGACGAACAATGACCCGACAAGGGACGCGGCCAAACACTGGGGCTTAAGTACTAAACGAACTAATTAAGACGCAAGACACCTGGGGACAACAATGGGCGGGGAAACTTACTGGAGGGAACACGCGGGCGACAGGTGAGGTTAATTAGTGATGACACACGAGGGGAACACAGAGGACCTATAACTGAAACTACACAACCCAAAAACCCCACAACGAAAAACAGATCATGACAATTTGTTTACCTTTATGTGACAAGCTTGTTGTGGCAGCATTCCTAGGACGGGTAGCCTGGGCTAGTTTACCTTTCTTCATATTTCTTGATTATCTCCAGCTTCGTTTCCATACAAATCATCTTCTTACTTCCCTCTTGAACATCACTAACAATCTTGGGACCCATGGTTAACCCATTGAAGTTTGAATTAAGCAGTAAAATGCGCAATAAAGATGTTATTTTAATCACTCAGACGGCATCCAGTCTGTAGCATGCTACCATTTTGACCGTGACACTGACCAATAGCAGACAGGCATCTGAGTGACGCGTTGCAGTGCAGGCAGTTTGATGGGACCAGCAAATAAGAGCAATTACCTAAAAACGTCTGGAGATGGATACAAAACAACACAAATACAACCAACCCCTAGGGTCATGACTGTTGTTTTTGTCGTAAAGTGGGAAAAATACCGTAGAGGGGACGAAAAATGTCACAATCCATGTCTTAAACTGAAAACAATGAAAGGCAGGGATGTCGCAGACCAGGGGTCTACTGTATTTGTGTCATTGTTTTATGTTCTGTTGTTGCTACAAAGTTGAGATGAGTGCAGGGGAGTCCGAGAGTGGTCAAAAATGAGTTTTTAATTCAGTGTAATACAGTGTATCTACATTAAGAATGTCAAATCCATACTGTATTTCCAATTATGTTGGTGAGAGTATTATAAAAGTAATGCAATGGTAGTGTAATGCATTACATTTCAAATACAGTCATATTATAACGATGAAGTAACTTGCCTTAACATTGCATACAGTACACTGCAGTAATGTTATTGATGTTTCCATTGAGTGGTGTGAAAAATTTACCTGAAGACGTGTGTGTGTGTGTGTGTGTGCGTGTGTGCACGCCTGTGTGTATGTATGTGTGCCTGTGTTTGTGTTAAGAGAATGCATAAAAATGCCAAACAGAGCAGCATGTTCTACCCCTCAGATCTAATATAAGGGAAAGACATGTTTTATTTTTATTTTTTTAATATATATTTTATTTCGCAAAAGTGAGTACATTCACTCCTCACGGGGGTCGCTTGCATGCTTGAGCATATCCCAGCCGTCTTCTGCAGCAAGCGGGGTACATCCTGAGCCAGTCAATCATACGGCACACAGAGACAAATAAACAATCACGTTCACATTTTATTTTCTTTGAACAAAAATAATATATAATCTGAATCATCGTAAGAGAGAAGTTGGCAAGTATGTTTACTACAAACTTAATGCAACCTCTAGAGGGTGCTCTTACCCTTCTAAAATGGAATTCATCACTCACGTAGTTTTTCATTCAAACATTTCTCTATACTTTCTGCAGCAGACCCAATACAGCCTCTCTTTTTCTGTATGGCACAAGGCCCAGATCAACCGAAGCAGATTCATGCAAGTGTCTTTAATATTTATTCATCACGTTAGTTTCTTTGGAAGCTTAGTGATATTTATTTTTGTGCAAACATATTTTATGAGACAAATTCATAAAAAGTAAATTAAAGGTAAACTGCTCCTGATAATTGTTAAATATTAATTTTCAGATAGTGCTTGTCGATGCAGACTACTAGCTACCAAACCTGCAGACCAGTTCCATGGACTTCAGACACAAACCGAGCACGCTGCCTGGTGTTAAATCATACATTTATTATTTGGATGAATTACCATCCACAGGATCGTGATCTTAACAAGGGGTTCCAAAATTCAAAAAGGTTTTAGGTAAACGCATTTCAAAAAGGCAACTGTGAAAGACCAAAGCAATACAGAGTATGGAACAATAATAATAACACAATATTAGGACCTATTACATTGGTTCATGAAAATGGTCAACAGTAAAAACACTCACTGTAATTAATTGCATTTACTGTATATTTAACAGTTTGGCATACATTTGCTGTTATGCAAGTGAGTAGAAATTAGTTTTCATGAGCAGAGCATTGCTGCCAAAGTTAGATGATGATGATTTTTTTTTTCTTTGACTCAATAGTTGACTTTACATTTCAAGAATTTGATTCAGCAAATGCCGAGCACCACGCTAAACAGAAAATTTCCAACCAGTTTTATCAATACTAAGTTCATGTGGCTCTGTTTTGGCTGGACATATAGTATATGACTGTTAATATTGTTAATATATAGTATTCTAGCACTGTATATTATAGTGTTTTAGTCATGTGAATAGTTTATTTTTGTTTGTAAATATAATAAATAACTATGGGGACCCTATACAGTCACACAGTCTTGTGGGTCTTTCTCTTTCAGCTTGAATGTGCTGTCATCCACATTTTTTTGTATGTACTGGTAGTTTTTAAAGCTAAAGTTAATGAACAGCACAGAGTGCACAATGTTCGGTAAAACTTTCTTCAGTGGTCACAAACTCAAAATAGTGAATAGTTTCCCAGCTAAAAAAATGGAAACTACCTCCTTCCTCTATTGTTTTTTATGTTAATGAAGTGTAGTGTATGTTAATTAGTGCTGCAGTGCTGCATCTGGGACGTTACTCTCCCAAAGGTGAATGCTAAATTTTGAAGTCCCAGAATAGTTCCCTTCAAGCTCCCCTTACTCATGTTCCATAACGTACAATTGTTTACTATGTGTCTGTGTTTAGCAATGTGTCTGTTTTTTTTATGATTGTTTGGGATATATATTTTTTTGTTTTGTTTTGTTTCACGTCCATGAATGAGTAAACTCAGCGTTAAACATATATGTGATTCCTACTCGAGCGTTGTCATATTACTTCCTTCCACACCCGATAGTTGACAAATTTGACGCTTTGCCGCAATTTACTACTGACCAGTAACTTTCCAGTAAGATTTATGTTAGTAATTTGTGAACTTCGTTTATTGCTATGCAACATTTTGTGACATTTTTAGGTAACATTAGTTATATTACTTCACTGGTAAAAGTAATGTGTTAGTCGCAACTGTAAAACATGGATATACAGTGCTACTTCGCGCTTCGATTTTCGCACCGTGGGTTTTTTGCAGAAAAAAGCTATACTGTATTGCCGTGACATGCTGTAAGGGTTTCTTGCATGGCAGACAGATGAGGTATCTATAAATGCACCTGCCACGAGCCCTCCTCGGACATGGAACTACTGCAGTCCACATATTTACTTTAGTCTTAAATGATTAAACTATATACACTGGACAGTAAGTGAACAGTTCTCCCTTTCCTTTGAAGTCTCGCGCAGCTGCGGTCATATTAGCAGTGGCCTGGATGTTGAATTAAAGTCAGACCTGTACAAGATCAAACATGATAACACTAGAGAGTTTATACTTGAAATATAATTTTATTATAAAAAAAAAAGTCCAGGGAAGAGATTTCCAACGGTGTGGTGAACGTCGTCTTTGCTCCTCTGCCTGTTGACAACAACGTATGCCAGAAACACAATGCAGAAACACAATGGAGCAGACGTTCACCAGACCGTTGGAATGCTGCTAAAATGACTGCAGCTGTGCAAGACTTCAAAGGAAAGGGCTAACTGCTCACTTACTATACAGTGTACGAGGTTTTTTTTTTTACATTTTTTTTTTAAATTTGTACAGTGGGGGCGGTACTTCGCGGGTTTTACTTTTCGGGAGGGGGGGGGGGGGGATTCCAATCCCCATTAACAACAAAAAATGAGGGATCGCTGTAATTGAGTAACGGCTCACTAGCATCACTGTTGGAAAAAGAATGTTGGCGTTAAGAAAGCATGTGCAACAGAATCACAGAAGTGGCGACGTCACGATCGTGACTGAACAGAAATTTGACAATGAGAGAACTAAAGTGACAAAGAATGAATAATGATTCATCGTTGTGTTGGTGTGCTGCATGTGAAAAGTCCTGCAGTGTTTGAATGTACTGTGTCTTTTTATGGATGACGTGACTAGGTCTTTTCTTGGCACACAGACAAACAACCATTCACACATGCAATCACACCGGAGGACAATTTAGCGTCCATCTACTTTGTGTTTCAGCAAAACTTGACCACTTACAAACTTTTTTGACAACTTGTGCACCATGTTGTTTTGATCTCACTAAAAAAATAGAATGTTTATTGAGAAAAATAGAACACAGCCTTAACATTGAATACTGCTCACACAATGAGGTAAAGATGATCAACTAGTACATTGTTGTCACGACTTTGCTTCCGGGGGTAACTCAAACAAAATTGTCCCAATGCCATTCCTTCCGCGTGCAGCCATTCATTTTCTGGAGCTGCTTATCCTCACAAGGGTCGCATGCAAACTCCACACAGGAAGGCCAGAGCGAGCTGGTATTGAACCTGGGACTCCGAACTGTGAGGCAAATGTGCAAAGCACTCTTCTGCCTGTCCGCCCTACATTTTGTATCACATATTCTAATACCCGCTGTTAGTGGTGGCTTTACCTGTACTTTAATTCTGCCCCGAGGTCTGCCCCGAGGTTTCAAGTTAGGGTGCACACAAGGCAGTTGCAGAGACACTTTCATTTGTAAAACACTGTACAATGCATGAACATTTCCATGCCACATGCAGCACATAGTCACGTAATGCTGGACTGAAGCCCACAGACGGCAAATTCAGATTGGCTCCCTCGGCTATGAAAATGAAATATTATGCAATGAGTGGCCTATCTCAGGTCATTAAAGATGCCCTCACTCAGCAAAAACTGGCACATCTGCATGTACTGATCAACCTAAGCCCTGTGGTTGGTGCAGACATGATAACTACACACTAATTAAAAAGCCATTTATGCTGTGGAAGGCCAATTAAAGGCCTAATTTCTGATAAGGCCCTCAGCTCCCACAGCAACAAACCCACCTAGGAAGCATTTATTAAATGTTAATGGGGAATGTAATTAATATCCAGAGCAGATTAACCTGCAACTGAACATCACTCATGTTTATACGGAGTGTGGCAGAATACGAGAAAGCAGTGATGACTTATATAGCAGGATTTGCCCATAACAGACAGTGACCTGCAAAGAATACTATTAAAATGGTTAATGAAGCCCATTATAGTGCGTTTTATCACCTACCTCAGAGAGAGAGAGAGAGAGAGAGAGAGAGAAAGAGAGAGAGAGAGAGAGAGAGAGAGAGAGAGAGAGAGAGAGAGAGAGAGAGAGAGAGAGAGAGAGAGAGAGAGAGAGCTTGGAAGTTGCTGATATTGACCAGAAGATTCAGTTGAGAGGGCGAAGTTCATGAACTTCTAAATACATAAATGGTATTTTTAACGGTCTTCTCTTTTCAGGTCATGATAGTTGTCCAAGTCCAAGTCTTCACTTCATTTTACATGCATGCATTTTTAGAATGTGAACTGTGACGTCTTAACATTTTTGTCCAAATTCCTCTATTGTTTGCAGTGCTCCTCAATTATATTTTGCCTCCCGCCCCCCCCGCAAGAGACAATATAAATGAACTTTCAACAATTTAAATATTTTTACAGCGTTTATATGGGTTAAAAAAATAACCAAATGTAACAAAGTGCCTGAAACTTTAAAAAAAAGATGACAATACATATTTTGTTTCAATTAGACGTCACATGAAAAAATAACAAGCCTGGGTTAAACGAAAAACAAACAAAAAAACAAACGTATGACATTAATTCACTGTCAGCATTAGGTGATCCCTGATCCCAGTGATCTTTTCAGTTTTACTTTAATGTCGTCTCTTGATTATTTTATCGATCAATAAATTACCGTAGCCAGAGTCAGGCTTAAATTGAGTGATCTCCTTGGCCAGTTGAATGTCTGCATATTTGTGTGTGTTAATAGCACTATTAATAATGTTGACAATAGTCAGTAAATTGGAACGACACACAGAGTTGGGCCTTTTACATTCTTTTGCACCCCATTGCCCCTTTCATCATCGTCGATCTGCAATTTTTTCAAGCCAAAAATTGTAATCTTTGGTCCGCCGTTGTGACAGGCCAATCGTCCGTCACTCACTCACTCACTCACTCACTCACTCACTCACTCACTCACTCACTCACTCACTCACTCACTCACTCACTCACTCACTCACTCACTCACTCATTGCTTATCTTTGCCCCCTCCAAAATCATTAAAACATCCAACCCTCTGAAATAACACTATCAAACTGTACTCTCTTGAGCTTGGCCTGAAACAAAGGCAAAAGCAAAACATTCAGTCTTGCAAACTATAGGCAAATATGTTTAAAACAGAATAACCTAATCAAACAGTGCGGGGCAAAGACAATACTGAAATAACCAATTATGTCCACTAGGGCGCATACACTCACTGTTTGTATTTCAGGCAGATTTATTTTTTTAATACATTTTTTTCAGAAGGTTTTGTTTTATGTGAATGAAACAGAAACAATGTGATAAATATTATCTGTCTGTCAAAGTATAAAGCAAGTTTTTGCGGAGCTTAATTTACCTGATATTGCCTTTAAAACAAATCTCAATGTCTGATTTGGATTTTCTAGCTAAGAGGCAATCAGATTTTTTTCATTTAAACGATTTTTTTCATTTAAATTAAAAAAAAAAAACTTGATTCCCAAAATATATGACGCACCTGTGTTCAGGATGCATCCCTAATTTTAGGGTCAAATTCGTTTTTTTTCACGTGTACAAGATGCACAAACTGTTTGGCGACAATGTAAAAACTTTCGCAAAAACAACGAATCTCATCTTTGTGATTACATCATATCACATCTTGCATTTAAATTGTTAATTATATACAGTATTTGTTATGTGTATGGTGCCTGCAGTGGCTTGCAAGTGAGCAAACGTGTGAGAGAGAAAGGAAGTGCGGAGGCTCCGCGCAGCGGGAGGAGCATTTGGGGAGTTTTTCACGGAGTGCTATTGAAATCAAAGTAAACCCTTGCTCCTCACTCAACTTTAGGTCGTTAGCAAATTTGCCCAAACCTTGTTGCAGCCTCACAGTCTTTAACCTGCTGTGCTACAAGAATCTAAACATTTCTTGAAGGTTACTATGATATTCCTAAGTGAGCAGGGATGGACTCGTGCAATACATTAAGAACAAATCATCCAGTTATTCCTGCATGCATGCATGTACCCTTGCTACACCTAATTAGACCCAGTTTACGCTTCTATGTTCCCAAGTATATAGGAGTTTAAACATTTCTTGGAATTTTGGAAGACTTTGAGGTGACAAACCATTATCAGGTGGTGACGATTATAATCGATCAAAACGATGGACCAAACTCCTTTTGGACTGCTCCGTCGGTTTTAGTCCGTCGTTTTTAAACTGTTTTCGTCATTTTGCGGTCCATCGGCAAAACATATCAGTACTGACAAACTGCCCGCCTCTGGCGACAAAGCAGACAAAACGTTATGTTGAAACTTGACTAGAGCAGGCCTCAAGAGCGAAGATGGATGAGCCGGGTTGTGGGTATATTACAGAATAAATGTGTATAAGCAGGAGAGGGAGAATGGAGGCCGGCAAATCAGCAAGAAATGTCTGCTGAATGGCGCTTAGATCGATACTAATAACCACACAGAGAGAATGACTTCCTCTCATCCCTAATAATTCACACAGAGAGGAAAGTGATGTAAGTGTGCATCCAGAGGAGGGACGCATGGGAGGGGGAGGTTGCTAAATGAAATATAGACAAAGGAAAAATGAGTGTGAGGTGCAAATTTGTCTGTTTTGCAATCTTCCTTGTCTATTGCTTTTTCAGTCGCTTTCTTTCTGTTTAATAAGGCAGGCGCGGGGGGAACAGACGGACCCATTTGAGAGGCCACTTTATCAGAAACTTGGTGCCGCACGTTTCCTCCCCAAGCACAGCCAGATCTGAAAAAGCGAGCGTACGCGCATACTGTTAGAATGCTATAACATTTGCGGGGAATTAGATTGCTCTAAAAGCATCTCTCAATAAAGGGCTGCTGAATGTGTTTGCCCTAATGCCCTGCAATTTTATATATCTGTAACAAAGTTAGACAAGAGAGGAAAATGGTTGACCAGGCCGTGCTCGCCCTCCATTTTATTCCGGGTCAACATTAACCTAAGCTAATTCCGATTTAGGAAGTAGTTCAGTCAGCAATGAACTGAACAATTAGCACACAATAATTGCTGGGTTGAGATATGAGAGTAATTAATTCTGTTGATAACTCAAAACACATATCCCACTTTATTCCAAGGTGCTTTATAAAATCATAATGAAATAGTAACCACTGCATTGAATGTGAAGAACAGGGATAAGCACCAGCAAACCTGTGACTCTTGTGTGGGCAATGTTATGAAAATGGATAGATGGATGGAACAAAAAAGGTCTACACATCAATATTTCATGGCAACTTCGTCTGGTGTGACCGACTTGACCAGCGTCAATATAATTAGGGCTGTCACAAACGATTTTTTTCAATAGTCTTAAATTAGTTGATCATTCAAAACTATAGTTTTATTGGTTCCAAATAACCTTGCGAGCCTTTTATTACACATCAAAGGCAATATAGTTGTAGTATACACAACTCCCGTGTTACGAGATTAATCCGTTCCGCAGTTGGGCTCGTAAGGCGAATTCACCGTATGGCGGGCAATCCAAACCTCTGTTAAATCGCTGATGCGTTTAGAACCCCAGGTAAAAAACATCAAAATTGGACATACATAATAAAAATTGATACCAAAATAGAATAGTAAGTGCTACATATATATAATATACGTGTATACAATCAGAAAACATCATAAATAAAAAAATATCGAAAGGATTTATTTACCTTTGAGTGGCACTTGTTATGCCCATATTCCCTAATAAGGGTAGCCTAGGCTAGGCTAGCTTCATATTTCTTGATTATCTCCAGCTTCTTTTCCATATGTCATCTTGTTATTTCTCTTTAAGATCACTGGGAATCTTGGGAACCATAGTTAACCCCTTCAATTTTGAATTAAGCAGTAAAATGCACTATAAAAATGGGTTTGTAACCACTCACAATCAAACAATCGCTTTACCGTTTCGCCATTTTGAAACAATTGAGGCCGACCAATAGCAGACCAGCATTGTAGTGACGCGTTGCAGGCAGGCAAGTGTGCCAGCAACTGAAATTAAGTGTAAGACCTAAAAACGCCTGAAGATGGAGACAAAACTACACAAATACAGCCAAGCCCCTAGGGTCGTGACAGTTGTTTTTGCCGCAAAGCGGGGAAAATACCGTCAAGAGGGGATGAAAAAAGTCAGTATTCCACATCGCAGCATAAAAAAACAAACAAAAAACAAAAACGTATGAAGGGACGCTGTAGCCCAGGGGTCCACTCTGTGTATATATATATATATATATATATATATATATATATATATATATATATATATATATATAAAATATAAAATAAAGTGCATTTTTAAATTCAAGTGGATTCTATCATTATCAACTTGCTACACTACAAGAAAAACCATGAACATTGTACCGTCTAACATTCACAATTTTTGAGTAAAACAATAGCATATTTGATGGTAGGTGACATCTGCAAAGTAATAAAGAAGCTGGAGCGAGACCCTATCCACAATTACAAACAGGACTCCTCCACATTGCCCCTGAATGGCAGTTGAAGATTGACCTGGGAAAACAGCTGCGGTTCCCCCAGTACATTGCAGCAACTTCTCTCTGGCCAGACATGATCATGATTTTGGAGTCTTCAAAACAGCTGATTATGCTGGAACTTACAGTACCTTGGAAAGACAGAATTACAGAAGCCAATGAAAGAAGACACGTCAAGTACAAAGAGCTGCTGGAAGTGTACAGGGGCCGGGGCTGGAAGACATTCTACGAGCCAATAGAAGTTGGATGTTCTCTCTGCAAAGCACTGGGCCACTTGGGTATGACAGGGGCAGCCAAAAAGAAGTCCATCAAATCTGTTAGGGAAGCCACAGAGAAAGCCAAGGGGCTGAAAAGGGCAGATCCGTGGATTGTTTCTGGAACGCAAGCCAAGGTGTGATCAACCCTGGCTGGTCACCTGGGAGAGAGTGTCTGATGTTGCGAGACCCAAAACACTCAGTCCCCCAGGATACATCACTGACAATGCATCTCAGTTCATGCTGGAGATGTCTCTTTCAAGCTCACATGGTTTGAATAAAAACAAAACAAGAAAACATTAAACATCAAAATAATGCACTAATTACTGAACTCCGATGAAGACTATGCCTTCTATGGTATTTTTTTTTATTTATTGATGATATTTATCAATCGGAGCCACTCTCCCAATGTCTTTGTATACCTGCTGTCCAACGACAATGAAGGCATTCTATTCTATTCTATCCTACAATTTTTTTCACAGTTTTTAATGATAAAATGTAAATGTTTGGCTGTCAAGTGTAATGTTGTAGGGACACTTATATAAGTTAGTCCACAAACGTATATAGGCCAGACTTGCGCTGGCACAAAAGTGAAGATGCTCCCATTTTCACTCTGAGCGCAAAGACAACTGTCAAGCAAAATACGGTCGTTGATGACCCTTGAGTGGTCTATCGGCACATCGTGAGCAAAACAGCAGCGTTGGATAACAATGTAGTGCCGCTGCCGACCACCGCCCTGGCATCCAGCACAACATTTTCAGTCAATCCTTTTGAAGATGGGTGGTTTGCCAACCCTGTCTTCTGGGTGCAGAACTCCTCAAAAAACACTGAAGCAAATTCTCTACACCTGAACTATCCTGTTGCAGCGGTGAGGAGGCAGTCTAGTTCCTTGTCTTTGGATTGTTTTGGTAAGCAGACTTGTTTTAACACGCAGATGGCAAAAGGTTGTTGTGTGCCACTACACACTCGTGGCGCCAGATTCCACAAAAGTGCTTTCCCAAACTGGCTATTATTGAAGGAGCAGATGGTCCCATAAATTTCTCCTTCCAATTTACTTCCTACAAACACCACTGGGACATATTGTCTGCTATTTTAATGTGTTACTTTAGTTTTTTAATGACTCATGGGCATTAAAACAACAACACAGATGATCTAAAACTTCGCTTAAAAAGTCAGATGTAGCCATTAATTCAAGTAACATTTAGTAGTTAAAGATCACCTCTTGACCATGTCCTTGTCCTTGATGATAACACCAGCATCAAAATGTTAATATGATTGCGATTGTCCATCAAACACGATGGACACAGTGTATATAGACCACATCTGGAGATATGCTTAAGGTACCGTCACACCCAGCCTTGAAGTTTGTTGGATTTAATTCCCATCAAAAATCAACAGGCTACTTGCCATGGGTAAACGGAAAAAAAAAACACCTTCTTGAAGGCTTGAAAGAGTTGAAAAATGTCTGGTTGGCTGAAAACAACATATACCAGTTTGAACCTTTACCACAATCCTTGTATTTGTTGGTGTTTTTGTATCTGTATTTGGTCAGAATAACAATGTATTCAGTCATACCAATGAGAAGAAAATAATGACTAAGAGTAGAACTTCATTGTCACTATGTGTGCTTTCACAATTCGCCACATCGATTGGGGCAAAAGCTTTAAAACCAGGTGGTTTGATTTCAAGAGAAAAAACAGTTTTTATTGTTTGGATAATTAATGAATAATTTAATCACATTTAATAGGGCTTATGAGAATTCTTTATTGATTTTTCACGATGAATGAAATTGTTCCATGCATTCCAACAAGATGAATTTAGCTGTTATCAGTGCAACCTTCAACAAGATGTATGCACTGATCAATAGTGTACTCTTACCGATAGATTTTCTCTTGGGCTATCTTCAAATGATACTGAGGCTTATTAAGAAAATGATATACATATCAACATCGACCCATCTTTATCAATTATTCAACTCCAGGACTTTTGTACTCTGACAGCAAACTATGCTGTATCTATTCTTTTTGCCATTACAGTATCTAGTGAATTAGTGTTTGCACTAAGTGTAATATTAAGACAATCATCCAAATATCTAACTTTGGTCATTATCAAGAAGCGTTTTGACATGCAGACAAAATCTTTCGGCCTTGGCGGAAGACTGTGCTGCACTTTTACTTTTAATGCATTTCCTGGCTCAGTTAGAACTGGCTTATTTATGAATGTAATACAATGACATCCACTACACACATTGCAGAGCATAGAATCTGTCTGCCTAATCCAAGGAAATTGCATTCACAGCACCTGTGCTGCATAATGGACCACCTTTTTGGTAGTCAAAAATCTAGTGTCAATTTTGTGAATGAGTCCTATTTGCATCTGCTGGAAAGCCCGGTAAGTTGAAGCCAGTCTCTCAAGTACGCAAAGATGCTTCACTAGAGTTTTCCTGGCACAAACATTAAGACGCACTCATCTACTCCCAGCGCAATCTACTTTCTGTGATCAAATAATCAGTGCGTCAAAGGCGAGGCAACCCATCTTTACCAAAACACCCAGATAGGCCCAAACACGATAGACTAGTTATACGCTGTCACCAAAATGAAGTTGCGCATAGTTTTAGGGCCCAGTACACGAGTGCCACTTTACCAAAATATGGCCTCTGAGAAATTGACTTTCTGTTTCTTGCAAAGAACAAAAAGATGTGTAAATTATAATGAATCGCTAAACAGTTGGACCTTCAAAATTTAGTTCAAATTTAATCAGAAAGTGCAATATCCCTACCTCTTTTTATTCTGCATAAATTAATCAGTCATACTGCTCCTCCATTTCATATTCTGTACATCTCGTAATTTTCTTGACAAAAACAGCAGGGGGGGGGGGGGGGGGGGGGGTAGCCTATTTGCCCGTCCGGGACATACGCTGCTGGATATGCCATGAACCCATGGAACAAGTGGAGGTCGATCTTGTCCATCGAGGATGTGGAAGACATCTGTATTATTGGAATTTTAATAACAGGGATTCTCCTGATTAGGGTTGGCTGATTTCTGTTGTATTGCAAAATTGGTCAGACCAGCGCCGTCGGATTGGAAATGATACGGATGTTCTTTTTTTGAAGGCATTGGATCAATGCTCAGACTCTTGGTGCAAGTGACCTGAACTGCAAACTGGATGCGTTTCGTGAATGCTCGAGCAGAAGGAATTGGTTGGAGGCTTGCATCAAAGGATTTATTTCAAATTCAGCTAATTGAAGTCAGTGTTAAATGCTACAGACTCAGGGTCGATCACACTTTAACGGCCTGTTCCCAAAACAACCGCAATCTGAACTCTTTCCCCTACCAGGTCAAGAATTTCTCGAGATCTTTCCGCTCTCTTTTATCAGGTGGCCATAAGACCGTTGATTGGAGTGGACTGGCAGTTCAAGGTCACACACATCCACAGATACAGTATCATAAATGCACAACCCTCTAACTTCAATGTCACGGCTGTAGAAGTGCCAAGGAACTGGTTGCTGTCAACGGAACCTGCATCATGGCCCCTGTTACCCCACCCTCCCTCCCTCAGCCCATGTACATGTTGTTTGAGATATGTGGTATTGCCTTTTTGTTGGTGCATTTGCAAGGATTTTTTTTTTTCCATGGTTGTGCTATTCCTTTGTTTGGGACATGGCTCAAGATTCATAATCCATCTAAGAGCTAGAGATAGCACTGTCTGCATACTAAATTAACAAGCAGAAAGTGCAAGCTGACATTCCGCAAGCAGAATCAAAGCTAGTCTGACTTCCTTATTTTCACCGCAAAGTCTTCATAGCCTCTTAACTACCGACACACTCGCTAACTGATTACGATTAGGGCTATTTTTTTGTGTGCATATTTTATTGAGTTTACTCATTGAGTATTGTTCTCATTTATTCACATTGAGAGACTTCTGTGTAGCTGTCACATCAATGCAGCGAGAAAAAGCGCATCTTTCTTTCTTTTATTTAGTTTCTGGCCTGATTCAACATGCTTGAGGGCGTATAAACAATGATGCTACCTTTCTTACCTTCTAATATGACAATGATTTTTTTTTACTACAATTGTATAAAGAACAGTTGATGATAGGGGCTATGCCCCCAAAAAGAATAAAAAGAGAATCTTACATTTTATATATCAAATAGAAAACGTTGTGAATGTGAATACATGAATCAGCCGTGACTTATTTACATCATAATTCAGTCAGGCAGGGCAACTAATCACCGAGACCTCAAATAGGCCAACCACAAGGGCTGATGGATGAAAGCTGATTGTGTGTTTATGCTTTAGTGCTAATGCGACGCTGAAAGCAGTGTTTGTGGGAATTAGTGATAGATGAGTCTTGTGTTCCTTTTAACTGGGATAGCTCCTAATCAGTGTTAACGATTAGGCTCTTTTAATGAGGTCACTGATGAAAAATGGATTGTAAAATATAAAGGTTGTGGGTATATTGTAAATGTACAAATTCAGAGAGCCTGATTTTTTTTTTTCTTTCTACATTCATGTTTGAACAAATGTAAGCATTTGACTTAAATTGTACCAATGATGACAGCAGCATTTTTTATTCAGTAATATAAATGTGATGATTTGGAGTCAGTTTTCACATTTGCCCCACCTCTCAACAAAGTTTCACGAAACTCAACCTCAGCCTCTGATAGCCACATCCAGTCAGAGAACATTATCCTTGTATGGCTTCCTTGAGACAAAACATACTGGTCGACAAGCAACCCTGACAGCTCTCCCCGCTCATACTTCTATCAAGTTTTCAAAAAAATCAATACTGTATATAAAAAGTGTTGTGGATTTTTTAGGATTTTCAATGAGAATAGTAAAATAGTCTGAAAAAACAAATTGTCCTTTCGGGTTTCTTTTATTTGAAGCTTCAAATACACAAGTTTATAGTACAGCTAAGTGGTCTGCAAAGGAGTGCGCAGGGATAAGTCAAAATAAAGATTCTTATACAGTCACACCGGAGTGAATGCTTACAAGATAAAAAAAAAACCCACCTCAGAGTGGAAGTAATTAAAACATAAAGGGAAGCAAAACCATGGAATACAATATGTCAGTGTTGAACTTATCTTCTTATCTTTCAAGGATGTCTAGCTGCACAGAAAGTTCCCACGTATGTTAGGTAAAAGGGCTTTCATTAAAACCAAAGGCAGGTGGTCAATGAGCAACAAAACTGTAATAATATAAGCTAAATACTAATTTTCCATTACAAAAGCAAACAAAAAGTTTTCAAATATTTTAGTATAGACTTTTTTTTTTATCTACTCAGTGGGCCAAGACACTGTTAATGTCTTTCTTTTAGTGGAAGGTGCGGCAGAAGCCAAAGGAAGACCAATGTGACATATTCACTTCAGCGGGACATTAGTTTCACCAAGATATCCCATGCACAATATTTTGCCTAGCAGGATTCTTGCTAAAATCTTCATCGGTCATTTCCATATTTATCTTTTATGCTTATGCTCAAACATCTATAATGGTGAAATAAAAGCTTGTTTGGTCTTCTCCAAAGCTTGAGCCATTAGACACATAACTTCTCAACTAGTGGCATTTTGGTTTAGGCCAGGGAATAACCTTGACACTCCCATCTAGTCACTCAGGATATCTGTGATTGCTATTACACAAGGTGTGGTTTGCAAACCTCACCATGATTTATGCCAGAACAAACTTTACATGTCATCAAAACAAAGCAGTTATTGTAGTGATTTGTAATGTTGAGCAATAATCTGTTCCAGCTGGCTTCTAATAAGCCATAGTTTCCCAAAAATAATGACATTCCACACAAATCTAAATAATGTTTTACTTCATTCAGTTTGTTTGCGTAAGGCAGTGTTTTCTGAAAATGAATTGCGCAAGCAACCGCAAGTGTTTGTTGCACATTTTTGGGGGGGCTAGTACACACCTAAATTGAATCTCAGCACCAATCAAATCTGACAGATATATTTGTTTTTACTATGTCTTTTTTCCCTGTTCAAGTTAGAGAAATGCATGACGAAACAATACTTTTTCGATTGTTATTAAATGTATTATTCCAACAACAACAAAAAATTATCCCTCTTTTGCCTCAATAATGACTCTGTCAGACACAGTACTTCTCTCGTCTGTTTAATTTAGAATGATTTTTGCTGTCACAGGAATGAAAATTCTTTGTTTCCATAAAGGATTTCCATGAGTTGAGGAGAAAAAATGACAAATGAAACGACAAACGCGCGGAAGTACAAACACAGTTGTTGTCGCATCTTGTCCCGATAAAGCTGTCCTGAGAACTCGTATATACATCGACTTTTGTAGGTGCCGCAAGAAGAATTTAAGGTAATATTGATGACGGTCTTCCCAATGGCAGGTAGAAGGCGACAGGGTTGTGTGTATTTTTGTTAGCAAACCTGGCTAGCAGCTTATCTGCATTGAGAAACATTGACTGGAATGAAAACCACAAACCTTTGTGTGAAGTACGCCATTTTGAAACCAAAATATGTGACCAACGTGAATCGTGGAGATTTGATAAGAATATAAATTTTCATTGTCGTGGTGTCATAATTGGTTTGTGTGTGTGCAACATGCATGATTGAGGGTGTTAATCTACTGTTGAAAATATTGATTTTATAGGCTTATTTTACTTTTTATTTTTTTTTTACGCGTTATACCGACACCAACTTTTTTTATGGATCTGTCTGTCTGTTTGTCTGTGCCTGTTTCTCTCTTTGTGGTCCAGAGCTCACGTAATAGGGGTTTGTGATATTAAAATATACAGTATATTGCGGCAGTACTTGTTTTTTTTTTTTTTTTTTTAAATCTCCATTAGCATATTTGAAATTGGTGGAATCCAATAGAAATTTCTAATCATGAAGTTACTTTACTTGAATTTTTTGGTCCTTGGTTTACATTACCAGCTACATTTTGTAACAGTTAACTGAATCTGAAGAGATTTGATGAGTGTGCTTAATTTTATTTTATTTTTTTCAGAAAGCCTCAGATTTTGTTTATATGAACCTTTGGGATACCCTTGCACCGTCTTTCAAGGGTCGGATACTTTTCACTTTTTCACCTTTGATTCGTCTTCATGCCCGAATTGCACAAGATTTATCTTAATAAAAACAATGATGTTGAACCCTCTTATTTTTGACACTTACTGTTTACTTCAATGCCTCCAGTCTACTATCATACTGTGTGTTGAAAAAACAAATCCCATTCCAACAAGATATACCTTTGTGTGCCCCACTATACTGCAAAATTTGGGTGAATTGACCAGTCATTTTAAGCGTAAAACACTTTCAGTCAATTTTGTATTTATTCATTCATTTGTTTTTTGCATAAAGCCCGGTGCTGTGTTCATGTTCATGTCTAGCTAGGCTAACCAATACATCGCCCATGAAAACTTGCAGTATAACTCCCATCAGGACAGAAAAACACAACAAATCAAAGAGAGTAGTTTATACACAGTGTGATAACTATTCAGAGTTATCACACAACATTTTATCTAAAGCCTTTTACAGAGGACAGAAAATGAAAATATTGAGAACGAAGTACATTGGCATAGACAAATAACTATAATAGGCGTTTAAGCAATTCCCCTGGTGGCCTCTATTCTGTTAGCAGTTTTTGTAACCGATGCAAAAAATATAATGACACTGCCAATATAATTTAGCACTTAAGATGAAAGTTATTCCTGCCATTCTCGGATGCTGTCTCTTTTCTCTCTCGCCAATCCCTGTGTAAGCGGTTAGATCCAGCAGAAGAGGGGAAGAGACAAACCGAATTAGTGTTCTTTTCATCATCCGTGACCGGCGAGCCATCTGATAACCCTGATCTCATTAGGAAGACTAATTGTTAAATTCAACCTCCTCTCTTCCTCGCCTTACTCACATTTATTGCTCACAGCCCTTTTTAGGCGCAGGAAACATTTGTTTATGTTTCTTGAGTACTTCCTGCCAACTAATGGCACCAACCGCAGGAAGGTCTAGTATCCACTTTTAGCATATACAGTACACGGTGAGCATACGCAGGACTATGAGAGATTCATGGTTGGCTGAATGCAAGCTGGCAAATGTTCCAGCTGTCAAATTTCCACCGCTGTGCTCTTTGTTTTCTGCAGCCCTTTTAGGTCCTGCCCCTCATTTTTCTTTTCACCCACGTACTTTGACTAATATCACATGTAGCGATGAATGATTTAGTAGATGTCATATCTATTTATTCCTCAAAAGGGAAGCTGGTTCTTGTTTGTCTGTGTTGGGCAAAAAAAAAAAGGAAAAGAAAAAGAGTCATGAATAAACGCAAGGAAGCATCAGCCCTATTTGGATTATTGGTTTCCTCAATGGTCTTGCTGTGAGTAATGACCACCACTTTTAATGGAGGTCTTACCAGTGTCCTGCTATTAATTAAAGGTTGATTGGAAGAATAAATTAATCTAGCTGTGGCCCGCCCAATCAATAACCCATACGAGGGCTCCATTAAGCACGATGGCCTGAGTGCTCGGCAAGTGATGAGTGTGTTGAAAGAATTAGGAGAGGCGAGCAGCCCTCTAAGATTACAAGTGATTTTCTCACCTATTAATCATAACAACCTTATGAAGTCATTTGCGACGTGCAAGCATGTGTGCTTGCAACCATCCATCCATGCAAGTTAGCACCACGCCACTGTATGTTTTCAGTTACAAACGCGATAATGGAATTAATTAAGTGCGTATTTCAAGGTATCATGTTTATTTCGCAAGTGCTTGATATACCATGTTTATTTATGTACACTCATTTGGTTCAAGTTTACTAAAAGTGTATCTCCGGAGCTTTGAAAATATAATGGTTCATCCAATTATATTTAGGTTCCACTGGTCTCATTAGAGCAAGCTTATAAGAGCCCATGGAAACTTTTTGTCAGAGCCCCCATGACAGCAGCCATATTTCCTCCTTCTTGGCTCCTGGAGGTCGATTCATGACATAGAGTCATTGATGGGCAAGTCTGGATGCTGTTAGCCTGAGCAGAAAGCACCAGCTGACACGAGATTCCAGTTTATGAACACTTCAAACATTCAATGCATATCATATAAATGCCACAATAATAAGAGGAAAACCAAAGATAAACACTTCTTTTGTGTGCCTAAACCTATCAATGTCCGAACATAAATTCAACACAGAAAAAAACACAACTTGCCATGCTAAGATAACCTAGGTAGCGCATTGCCTGAATATGATCTGCAGTCCCATAAAAATGTACTGTATAATATAAAAACTCTTGCTTCTTTTGATCAAGCAGATGAGGAATAGATTCATGATTATGATTACTAATGTTAGCGTGAGTTCATTGTTTCCTCTAGTCAGACGAACATTGTCATATAATTCCAGCTAATGTGCCTGAAACACCGGTGCTGTTCGTTTAATAATATCCCACTTAGAGAAGCCATTCTTTTTCATTGAGGCAGCAAGTCTCTTTTGATTGAATAGAGGAGCTTTCCACCTCAGCAACCCCGCTCAGAGTACAGGAACAGCCAGGCAAATGAAGGATGGAAATAGCAATATTTCTACTGTCTTGTGCTGAAGAACAAGGGAGGCTGAGCTGAACTGTGGCAATAAACTATACCAGGAAGATATATTTAAGGCATACTGGGAAGTAGATTTAATCAATTCAATTCGCACAGAGCATGTTATAACCATGCATGGCAATGTCAGTGGAGTAACTTGTGCCAATTTAAGACTTGAGTTTCCCTCACTTAGCCTTCTTTTGTGTGAATAACTTAGTAGTGCTTGAGAAATTAAAGTGCTGCACACGAAAAAGATGACCAATGTTTTGTACATGCGGATGATTTGTCAAAGGGAAACAAATGAATATGTAAACTTGGCTGATGCGGGGCATGCTTTTTATATTAAAAATAGAAGCCCCTAATAAACCAAGAACCACCAAGGTTGGAGAGCAGCAACTTCCACACAGTAAAGCCCGGTGACAGTTCCAGGCGATAGCCCGAAAGTAGTGGCACAAATACCCTGAAAGGGCATCCCTTTCAGCACAACCCAAGAGTTTGCAACAATGATACAAGTGTTGCTTGGAGAGAGGGGAGCCCTTGGACTGAGAGGAAAGCATAAACGTCGTACGAAAACGAAAAGCGCAGGACCCATCATTGCATGGGGGCACTAAATGACACACAGGGGCCGGTTGACATAGAAAGCGGATTGGGCTGTTGAAACGAAAACGGCATTTGGTAGACAAACACAGCGTACAGCTCACAGACATTCTTGCCTGAGACAATGGGGAGCAAAAATGAGGTCTTTAGACACCCACTGTTGAGGCGCCACAAGCTGGTGCAAAAGGAGGCCAACACAAGTAGTCCCGTCGGGACACGGGGCGCACCCTGGGGACAAAAGTGTCAGCATTAAGGAAAGATGAAACAAGCGGGTGCGCCGCAACAAGCCACCGGAAACCTAGGTAAACTGGGCAGCAATGGTAACAACATGAAACTTCAGCATGGAAGGAGTACGCCCTTTAGTCAAGTGAGACTGCAGCAAATCCAAAACAGCAGGACCAGGCCAAGCCACAAGGTCCACTTTAAGGCTTTTGTCTGTTCCCATACAACAACCGAGTGGAAAGGGCCCTGGTGTTAAGACTAACGCACCTGACCAAGTCTAAGCAGCAGTTCAGCAAAACACACAAGCGAAGATGGTGGGATTGAGGATGCCACATCTGGCCTCCTTGTTGGGACAACATGTCTGACTGGGCTAAACACCCTAGACAGGCAAAACACAGATTGTAGAGCAGAGGAAACCAAATCTGCGCCGACCAGAAGGAGCCTCTGAAGCACCATTCATAACTCAAGAAGGGTAGGAAAAACACACGTGACACTAAATAGACAAGGATGCGGTAGAGTATCTTGTCCCAAAGGCTTGGTGATCTCCATCAGACTTAAATTTGCACAGCTCTCTATTCTATTCAAGAGTCTCTCGTGTTGATTGCCACCAATGGGTACAAATCTCTTCTCTGTGGCTTTGAGTTACAAATCAGAAATTGCGACGACGTCATGGCTAGCTACCAGGGGAAGTACGTCAATCTGTGATTCATCTGCCGTACATGCGTGCAACAGCAAGAAATAGTTCATAGTTCATAGTTCATAGTTCATCAAGCTTTGATATTAGGCATAATGTATGCATATTTTTATTGATAGTCAACTGAAGTTTGTATGGTGCGTTTGAGGTCAAATGCTTGGAAAAGGGTTTCATTTTGGAAGGATTTGTAACAGCTAGGGCTCCTGTAGGGCTGTCACCAACGATCAGTTCAATAGTCGATTAATCCGCAATTATTTTTTGGATTAGTCAACTAATGATGACTATTTTTTTGTTTGTTTTTTGCCTAAAGGTAGCTAAAGCTCTCCAAATAACCTTTATTTCACCTCAAACAAACTTTATGATATTTAAGTTCAGGGCAAATCCAGGCAAACAACCATTCACACTCACAACCACACCTAAGTGCAATTTGGAGCCTCCAATACACCTATCATGCATGTTTTTGAAATGTGGGAGGAAGCCGGAGTACACGGAGAGAACCCATGGGGACATGGAGAAAACATGCAAACTCCACACAAGAAGGCCAGAGCGAGCTAGATTTGAACTTTGGACTCTGAACTGTGAGGCCGACATGCTAAGCACTTTTCCGTCAAGCCAGCCTGGATTTCTATTCAATACACATACGTAAATAAATTAATTTATATTCGTGCGCTCTCTCTCTCTCTCTCTCTCTCTCTCTCTCTCGCTCTCTCTGTCCCTCCAACAAGTTCACTACTGTACAGTGTATATGGTTTAATATTAATATTATATATATTATTATTATTATTATTATATAATTTAAGATTTAAGTAATTATGTGTACTGCAGTAATATTTGTTTTAAATATAGTGTACAGCATGAAGAATTTTCCAAAATGTTTTTGTTTTTAATTGTTTATTTATTTATTTTTTTGACTGTGAAAAGTGGGGGCGCTACTTCACGGATTTTCAGCTATCGCGGCTGCCTCCGGAACGTATCGACTGCTATAAACGAGGGATGACTATATCTATCTATCTATCTATCTATCTATCTATCTATCTATCTATCTATCTATCTATCTATCTATCTATCTATCTATCTATCTATCTATCTATCTATCTATCTATCCATCCATCCATCCATCCATCCATCCATCCATCCATCCATCCATCCATCCATCCATCCATCCATCCATCCATCCATCCATCCATCCATCCATCCATCCATCCATCCATCCATCCATCCATCCATCTATCTATCTATGTTTTTAGCTGTAGCCTAGCTGTCAGCCCTCTGTGTTGCCGTTTCCACTGCATTTGTTGTGGGTGTCTACACGGCCTGCAAGCGTTGTCGGTAGACCAGGTAGACTGTGAAATGTAGGAAATTCTTCATGAATGAGGTGAAGATAGAAGATAGAAGATAGATGATTGTTGTAATTTGGCAGTCTTGTTGACATAAGACTCAGGAGCTTTTGGACAAAAGTTCCTAACTCCTGATTATGTAAAAGCAAAGCTGTTATGCTGCTTTGTTGTCAAATCAACGATTTGATTCTCCCCGCCAAGTGTGTCTGATTCTTCTTCTGGGTAGGGGTGAAACTACTGTAGTGAAGGAGGTAAAACACTTTCTTTGGGACTTCCAGATAGAAGAAAACATATGGTGGGCCTGAAATCAGTAAGTAATATGGTAATATAAAAGAATTTAAATACATTTAAAATATATTAAAGCAACTAGTCGACAATGGGAGAACTCCATCGATCCCCCAACTTTCTAGGAAATGTTCTGGAGGTTGCTCCACCAGGAGTGCCTACGTTTCATAAAAGTGTGTGGGTGGCATATTTAGGTGCCTTTTCTGACATTGGAGATTATGCGCCCATATAGAATAACATTCTGGCAAATTGAAGAGATGTCTGCGGGGAGATATTAAGGATTTGTGTGAATTGACTTGGAATGGCCCTATGACAAGCATGAGATTTATTTATAATAAAGATGCAAGTCATCATTATGACTGCAAATCATGTGCAAGTGAATTTCCCTTTATTGGAATGCACAGAGTGAAACTCACAGTAAATGGCCCAGTTATTAAGACAAGGCTCATTTGATACGTTGAACATTTATATATATATATATATATATATATATATATATATATATATATATATATATATATATATATTTCTGTCTGCAAGAGAAAATACAAGCCCTTAGTTTGAATTTGAATGCTTTTTGCCTCCTTCTATGGTGAACATAGCTGTAATAAAATCCAACAGAAGCACACTGAGCTGTCTGGATCCATTTTTTAATGTTGCTCATGAAAGAAGTCCACCCACGCATATTCCTATATATACCGTACAGTCGTATAGCCCTTATGCTATTCAGAGTCAATGCAATCTATGGTTCTTGATTGCTGACTTTGACTCAATTGTGCACTCCAGATGCATTTGACCAGCTGTTAGTGTTTCTAAGTGGGGTCATACATTATCACAGTTGTAAGTGACCTCAATGTTTCAAAGGGGGTTACGGTTTCAAATGATTTCAACGTTGGGATGAAGTTTCGAAGTAGCGTTTTAGATGAAGGTTAGGTTTCAATTTGGGGCTTCGTTGTTGGCTATATGTTCAAAGTTTTAAACTAGGCATAACGTTTAAAAGGTATTGGCTTAAGGTTTCAACGGAGAGTTTTAGGGTAAGGTCAACTTTTCAAAGTAGGGTTTTCTAAAAGTAGGGTTAGGGTTTCACACTAGTATTTGGGTTTCAATCTAAGGTTAGATTTTGAAGGTAGGGTTCCAAATAAGGATTCACTTTTAAAAGAAGGTTTACAATGGAGGGTTTCAAAGTAAGGTTTTGAATAGGTTAGAGTTTCAAAGTAGTTTCAAGGTCAGCTTAGAATTTCAAAAGGCACTTAAGGTTTCAAAGTAGGTTGGATGTGCTCTGGCACGCCCGCGTCCCTCGTGAGGATAAGCGGCTCCAAATATGGTTGGATGGATGGAAAACATTGCATTGGTGCATAGAGACAAAATATTTGTTTTGCTACATGACCACACTTGTAACTTAATACACTTGGTTTAAATGACCTTTCCCTATCGAAAAGAATGGAAAATCCAAAAGCTGTTCCATCCTATCCCTCACAAAGAGCCATCAAGAATGTTTGGTATATGTTTTTCAAGGACAAATTGCACTTGACATAATTAAATAGACTGTAAAGAAATGTAACTTTTTGCCACATTTTTTCTTCAGTTCATTTGACATTGCAGCAATTCTTCTGGTGTGCACACCTTTGCCTAGTAAGGGCTACACCTTGGGATATGCTCCACAAAGCATATTAATTATTCTTCACAAAGCTCCATAATTTTTGTTCAGATATCTGCTTCCGAAAGGGTAACAGAAAAATGCTATACGACAGTCCCTCTATGGTGGTCACCGCATTAAATCAATGGATTGTTCAAACTCGCCCCCCAAATTTTTAGATTTGACCAATCTAGTCGGAATTTATGTGTCAAACTGATCCCTTAGTTAAAACAACCAATCGCAAACCGTGGTCTAGAATGGTAGTGTTTATAAACCACTCTATAGTATATTGGTTACAGGGCCAACCAACACAATTGGTCATTTCAACCTTGTTATTTCCTAATTTGTCCCCAGCCTCCGAAAAAGCTGATTACTGGGAACCTGAGGAGGACTACCATAGCGACAGAGAGTTAGAGAGAGAGAGAGAATGTTGCGTTATGTATTCTTTTAATCAAATAAATCAATTAAAATTATGGAAAAACATATCTAAACAGAAATACAAATAATTCTAAATAAATACTTGTTCTCTAGATCTTTATATCTACAACACACAACAGATGGCTACTGCCCAAAAGTTGGGGTAGTGATGTAGACTATTTGTAAAGCAATTTTATTGGTTATTTATCTAACCCAAAAAAATGGTAATCCATTTATCAACCTGATTGGTCACATTTTGACCAAGCTATTTATTAATGTAAAAATAATCTGTAAACCAAACTATTTTTTTAACCAGTCTTTTTTTTTTTTAGACTTTTATATTAGCGTTAAACTTGCAAACTTTGAGCTGTGAGCTTGTTTTAAAAACACGTTTAGCCCCAATTCTTGTTGTTGTTTTATATTCAGTAAACTTCAACCTGGAGCGGCCTTTTTTTGGAACAGAACAATTGCATGCATTTCGTGTACTCTTCTACAGCTGTGAAAATGGGCGTAGTCTATTTCCAGCGAAGGCATTCGTTGGCCAACCAGTGAATGTCACAAAGGTGCATGGGCAACCCTTAATCATCCAGCTGCAACAAATTAATTACTACAATCATCTGCCCACAGCAAATTAATTATCACAGTCAATCACCACAAATTAAACCGGACCCTAAAATAGCCCTGCGGTCAACCAGCAATCAGCCTTTCTGGCCTCCCCCCACGTGAGGCGAACATACAGAAATACACACCTGAGACAAATGTAGGCGTTAATGCAGGCGGGATGAAAAATTAGAATTTTTGTGCCTCACTTTTTTGTTGCTATCCGTAGTGTGAGATAATTGTCTTGTGTTCTTGATTACATTTGAATCTCTGATGATGAGGATTTTTTAATCTTTCGGAGGCGATGGTGCCATTTAACACCATCAGTATAACGTGTGTCTGTGAGAAAAAGGAAGAGGGGAGAAGAATGTTTCCGGAATTTATCGGCCATAACAGTTGGACAGCACGGTGTCAGAGTGACTAGCACGTCACATGGTCATGGGTTCTTTTCAGGTCCCGGGTCTTCCTGTGTCGAGTTTTTGCATGTTCTCCGTGTGGCCGTGTGTATTTCCCCCACATTCCCAAAAACATGCATGGTGGACACACCAAATTGCCCTCAGGTGAGTCTGTGAGTATGAACGGTTGTCTCTACGTGCTATACGATTGGCTGACAAACCGTTTAGGGCGTACCTCATCTACTGTCCAAAGACAACGGGAATAGGCTCCAGCAAGTCAGGGACCCTTGGGAGGAGAAGCGGGTAAGAAAATGGGTGGATGGATCCATAATAACAGCTACTTGCTGGGATGAAATCTTATCACCTTTATTCGAATGTCAAGCAAGCATAGTCCACCTCTAAAACTTGTCTAAAGACACATTTCTATTCTTTGGCTTTTGACACTAAATGAAACTCGACACGGCTGTATTGTATTTTGTGTTTATGTTCTCCATTGTTAATTTAGATTGTTTGTATTTATTTGACCAGTTTTACCACATGTGCTGCACTTTGAACGCACCAATGTTTTAAAGTGATATACAAATAAAGCATGATTTAAGTTAAGAGCATTGAGTATTATCATTTCAAGAATTGCGTGATACTGACCTCAGCCTTTTCTGTGCTTCCATCCTTATCGGGGGGCTTCAGTAAAATTTCTAAGAAATCTGCCACTTGAAGAAAAGCTGAAACTTAAGTTGTAGGACATATCTCATCATCATGCACACTGATGAAAAGGTGCAAATCCTTCATTGATTTTCATCTCACTGAAAGGACTGATGAATCTTTGAAAATGAAGCGTTCTCGAAAACGGCTTTCTAGGAGTGACAGAAAATTTTAAAAAACAAACAAAATAAAATGGAAAACGTTGGCCCTCGTTCCTGATTAACTTCACAATAAAAAAAAATATATATATATTTCACATTGTGACACAGAACCAATTTTGAATCTTTACCTCTCTTTTGGTTTTCTATTTCATTACATTCATTCCATTCTTTCCTCATCGCTTGCCTGCCTTGGATGCACTCACTCTCTCAACCCACAAAGGCGATTGATTGATTTTGTTATCTGTGTACATGTGTCAACATGCATTTACAGTAATACTGACCTGAAAAGCTTACAGTATACTCAAACCTATTCATACTGCACTTTAACGACAAACTCAGCTCTAACAAAGGGTCCAGGTTTGGGTGCAAATCTCATCGCGTTAACCCCTAGTGGCCATTCCGTCAGGGTCCTCGTTTTAACTGCAACACCGCATAACATTTTGAGTGATGTTGGTGACTGGTGAATTTGTCTGAACTTCATCTAGTTTCCCGTCAATACAGATGTTAGAGCCTATCAAGATATTGCCGGTAATAGTGATTTAAGAGCACAGGAAATATCCGTTCAACGAGGGCTCTGTGAACCACTGTTGAACTGATGGTCTGGTGACAATACAGTGCATTGATTCTAAACCAAATCAATAATGTTTCCAACCAATAAGATTACAACGCTAATAGCTAAGAATTGACATGTGATAAGTTGAATCAAAAGTCTTACACCGCTGTGTAGTTTGACCGCCATCTGTTTCTCCCCCCTCCCTTACTCGGTTCATCACGCCACCCCTCCTGTCAGTTCACACGTCCCTCTCACTCACTTTCTGTCCCTGTCACTCTCTGTGTTATTGTCACTCCTCCGCTGCCTCTCTCCTTTCTCTTCTCTGGGCCCTGCCGAACTCGCGGAAACTGAGCAGACACTGTTTAGTTCCTGCGGGACTTGGCTTTGGCCAGATTGGGTGACATCCCGATGGCGCCGATGAGACATACAGACACAAACACACAGGCACTTGGCATGCTCGTGTGCGTATGTGTGCGTTGAGGATTACAGGGAGTAGTTCATTGTGCGTGTCAGTCCCTTGATGGCCTTTAGCTCCCATCAGGGCATGCTCCGATACCATGGTCTGATTGGTCTCAAACTGTCCTGACAGAAAATCCATTTGTGTGTGCATATGTGTGTGTATGTGTCCCACAGTGTGTGGATGAGGCATGCATCTGGATGACAGCTAAATTGAGTGCCAGTGCCAACAAGGCCACGGGATCAAAATGAGAGAGATGAGCACGGTGCTGCATGGAGACGCAGCAGCCATTAAGCCATAGACAGGTGTGCATGTGTCTATGCGCGTGTAAAACTGATGGACTTTTAATGTGGTCCCTGATGAGGAGTCACCCCGCGTCAATGGGAGCAGAAAAGAAGTCAGAGAGGAGGAGATGCGTAAACAATGTTCTTTACAAAGTGAGCTAAAAAACTTGTGCGTGCCATTCGTGGTTGATTGCATGTAATACTTAGGGCCCTATTTTTGTAGACGGGCACACGTGCACTCAGCGTGAAAAGTGGAACATGTTCATTGTTGGTCTTGAACAAATCTTGTTGACCATGTTTGGGAATTTGCTAGATTTAATTCACTCAATGAATTGTCTGCATTATCATCTTAAATAAATAAATATATACACACACACATATATACACACACACACATATATATATATATATATATATATATATATATTATCTTTTTGTGCAGCAATATAAAGATATAATGTATTAGTTTAAAAACCCTTTACATTAGCCTTAATTTCATCGAAAGACAGCTATGTTTTTGTTTTTATTTTAAATTAGGCAACTACAGTCTCAAATTTGATAATAAATACCAAAACGACTGCTCCAACAATGCAAATAAGACTGTTTTCACAAAAAGGCATTTCAAATAAATAGGCTAAAACGGCACAGCTAAAAGCAGTAAACATAGCTACAGTATTTTTTGTATCTTGTCAGGTGCAAAAAAGCAGGTCTCTGATGCATCAGCCAATATATCGATTATCGGTTATGTATTGATATATCAGCATAAACATCAGCGCCAAAAATCCCATATGAGTTGGGCTTTTGTTTTAGAAACCCTCTTACCCCTTATCCTAAATCTTATTTGACAATGAATAAATGGTAACCTAGTTAAAATTTGACTTCAGCAGTTCAAGGTTTTTTAACGTGACAGTTTAGAGTTATCATGGATTTCAACATGTATAATGTCCACTTAATTGATTAGATGTGGTCAATTTAGTATGTTTTGTTAAGTCGTCGTCTTCTCATTTGTGGCGTCAATGTTGTCTTCAAATTTTTCGTCTGAAATGTGCCGCCAAAGTAAGCGACTTTGGGAACTGATTTCTCAAAGCATATTTTCTCATATAGACAGTGTTTTGCAGTGTAATTTGTTGAAAAAAAGTGTCATTTTTGGGGAGAATATTTTGCATTGGGACAAACAGCTTGCATTAATCATTGTTTTGTATTTTGTTGTCCGACTTAGTTTAACAATTGTTTACCGATCCATAGCCAGCTGTGTCACTGTCACCTTCTAACAGTAATCTCATATGCGGTGTCTGCTTTCTACTCTGTACAGTTTTGTTGTCAAAAACCCCACTTTCCTTAGTGTGGAAGATGAACTAAATAATGAAACTTGCCAAAAGGCCATGTGCCAAGAAATTTGGGGCATTTGAACCCACTTTATATTCATATTTTGCATATTTTTCTCACAGTCTATCACACCGTAATAGGACCATCAGGTGAATGTGTTGCTGAGTCTAGAGGCTTAAAAAGCGCATTATGATTTGACCAGTGGTTTGCAGTGGATTCTAGTGAGTTCCATCCATTTCACACATTCTGTCAAAGTTTTGCTTCTGTTCTGTAGAAACGTGATTGGTGGCTTTGTCTGTTATCCTGTCAGAAGTCCATAAAACGTATGCTTGGTCTGGCTCAGACTCAGCATGGGGGCCACATGAACTGCAGAGACAAGATATGAGTGACCTTACTCATGTGTTTCTTTAGATACGACCTGTCGCTGGTTGATGTTTTTTTTTGCTTTGACTTGCAAGCAAAAAATGTGCACATCAATATTGTATGTATGGTGCCAGTAAACTCAAATCACTTTACAACAGTATTTGGGTTTTTAACGTTTCTTAAAAAAAGAGAGGATTCAATTTGTATAATGCCACTCTTAGTTGAAGCTTAATGTCCAACTCTATGATATGGGGAATTATGTGTCATGTCTACACGTCAACAGTCATGTCAACAGCCTCATAATGTTTGTTTTTAATGAAGTCTGCAAGCTTAACGGCAACAAACAAAACAAAATGAGTTTGTGAATAGTGTTGCTGTGTTTTAATTCTATAAACAACATGGTCTTACAGACAAATCGTAGAGCGTAGGTGTCAAACCAATATATATATATATATATATATATATATATATATATATATATATATATATATATATATATATATATATATATATATATATATATATATATATATATATATATATATATATAAAGAATCATTTACAGCAGCTTTGCTGAGGGGTTGTGGCAGTCTTTGTCTCCATAAAACGGAAACAGCCTACCAGAGGAAGTTAGACAAAGAATCACCACGGATGCGCACATCTTTTCTAAAGCTTTACACGTTGAAAAGATGCTGCAAAAATATTTACTGCTTTTGTTGGACAGTCTGGAAAAGAATTAATGTAATTTACTGTAAAAAAAAAAAAAAAAAGGACTGTTCTCAGGTACAAGAATTCTTTTTCACTAATCAGTTTTGCAGCTAAACATGCCAAATAACCAGTTACTCACATACACGCTGCATGGCGTGCATGTGGGTATGTTTGATGCAACAAACAAGGGTGATATGCCAGCAGCATTACATACACATCCTGTCTCACAATGTAATGTCTTGCAGTTGTATTACGTTCTGTTATGTAATGTCAGGTTCAGTTGCATGAGCCCTGTTTGTCTGTGGCTGACTATTTTTTTTTTATCCAGTCCATGATTGCCATAGCAAATGTACAGCATTGACACCATTCTGTTGGGCACCGAGGGCTGTCCTTTCTGTCCCCATGTGTTGTCTCACAAACACTCTGTCTTTCATTAGCTGTGATAATGATCAAAATCAATGAAAGTTTTCTTGACTTATGGACATTTGAGAATTTGCAATTAAAATTTGTGTGTTGCATGAGGACTGTTCATAATGTTTATAGCAGGGAGCTTTCTCTGCATCTGTTTTGAGATTTGTTACTGTGCTTATGTTTTTCTTTCTCTTTTTCTCTGTCTTTGTCCCCTTCTTCTCGCTTTGCTTTTCATCTGGGTGTTGTGCGAGTGTCCAAGGTCACCGCTGCTCTTGAGCTGAGCGTGCATCGACATCGCCGTTTGATGTTGTCAAAGAGTGCAAATTGCGAAGTACTGTTGCGTCAGCACTGATGATATACTCATGGGCTAACAACCACGCCTCCATTATCATACAATGATTGGAATGAATAGCCGTATCTGTAAGAGGCATTCCATCGCAGTCATAGCTGATTGGCACCACAGTTGAATACACTCTCAGTGTTACTGTGGGCATTGAGAAAGAAGCAAAGGGTAGAGCTACTGGGTAGAGTCAGATAGATAGGTCATGTGGTAAATTTGTGGGTGCGGCCCTTGCCAATTAGAGCGTATTAGCCTGTGGCTGATGTATGGAGTCTTGTCGGGGATATGAGGTTTAGATAGGCCACAGTCTGGGTTAGATAGAGTTTGTGTAATGGAATCCAGCTGCCCATCACTCGCTGTGAGCTGCAGTGGGTGGGGCTAATTCAATTGCTTCCATCCATGCCTCAGATCGGTCTGTGGCTAGGAGATGAAGGATTGATTCCTTCGGCGGAGAATGAAGTTGGCAAATACATTAGTCAATCCAAATGCTGTTTTCATTCGGATAATTTGTGGTTGAGTGCAGTGTGATTACCATCAAAAATTATATCAAGTAATCCTTACCGCGAGAGACCATTAAGAAAAATTAATGAACTAAAAAAAAATCTGCATTGAGGTCCACCCCAACAAACGCTACTGAAGAGTGGACCAAAGAGTTTTGCTCTTTTGCTGCTGCTCTCTCTCACCAGTAAGCTCAGTCATAGAGCATTATGCTTCTGCAAATAAATAAATAAATACATAAATAAATAAATAAATAAAAAGAATTTTCCTTCAGTCCAAATGGTTATATTGTTCAGAATAAAATGTGACATTTCGCCAAAAATAATCACCTTAAGGTCTCTATTTTCATTTCCCAGCAAAAATAAGTTCAAATTGCACTCAAAAATGTTTCTAACCCTTGTATTTTTTGGCAACATTTTTTGGACTTTGCAACTTTTTTTGTTTTTAATCGAAAATAAAGCATTGGAAGAAAAAAAAAACACTACAGAGCTGAAACTTCTGTCAGAATATCAAAAGAGGCCAATATTCAAAAGGGCACCGAGATCTAGTCTCTAACTGTTTCAGAGTGGGGCTCAGAAAATGATATTCTGGAATGTGATTCAAACCCATTTTTTGTCCCATTGACGCCCATCATAAGTAGCTACTTTACAAACCTGTTGTTTTATTAGCATTTCTCATGTATACTGTATGAATCCCTTCAACGGGCCCACCACTGTCGGTCAAAAAGAACTTGATACGTTGACACGTTTTACACGACTAATCCAGTAGGTAGCGCCAGAGCGTAGTTGGTGAAATTCCTTTAAAAACGCTCGCTGCACAGCGGGAGTATATTATTCAACAAACACAATAGTCATTGCAAGAGGAGTGTGAATGTGTGTTTTTGCATTGATGCTTGAAGGTAATTTTTTTTATTTTATTTTGCCAGTTCGTGCTATTATTTGAAATATATTTTTTTGAGCGTTGGCACCAGTGTGTGCTTCCGAGTCTGCATTTGTCTTGCTAATGCAAAGGTCCGCGTTCGTGTAGGTTTTGCATGAGCAAAAGAGAGCTAGCCTCTGTTTTCAAGCGTTCAATAAAAGCTATGTGCACACCTTTAGTCTGCAGCTTTGAGGGTAGACCTTTGCAAAAAAAAAAAAAAAAGTTTGCATATTCTCCCCGAGCCCGGGTGGGTTCTCTGCACTTCGGCTTCCTCCCACGTTCTAAAAAGATGCACAATAGGCGTATTGGATACACCAAATTTCTTTTAGGTGTGGTTGTGAGTGTCAGGTTGTTTGTCTCTGTGTGCCCTGCAATTGGCTGTTCCCTGCATGCTGCCCGCAGTAAGCTGAGGTAGGCACCAGCAAGCCAGCGACGTTAGTGAGGATAAGCAGCTTTAGAAAACGGATGAATGGATGGATGGAGAAAAAAATCCCTGCCATCATTGCATCGTCTTCTTAATGTTTCTCTCCTGTCTATTGACTTAGGTAGACCCGCGTGTCCTCTGTCTTATTGTCATATTGATCTGTGCCCTTGCTCTCCCTCATCAGCCCTAAATATTCCCAGGATACACCTACTGTCCTGTATTTGACCTCCATCTTTCATTATGCTCTGCTTCATCTTTCTTACAGTTGGTTAAATTTGATTCTGTCTCACATTTTTCCCTCAGTGCAGCCTTTGCCTCGCCTCTGCTTTCTGCTCTGGAAAGGAGAAACTTGTTTTTGATGACGAGTAAAAGCCTGTATCCCACCATAATAACACAACTGTATTAAAACTCATGAAGCTCGTGAAGGACGGGCTAAAGGTGAATGAAAACTGCAAAGATTAGAAAATGTAACACGCACATGGCTATATCTTAAGATGTACAACAGTTCAAGTGATTGATGAGTCAGAAACAAAAAAAAGCAAATATGGTTGATTGACACAGGTTATTATGGTCATATCAATATTTTACAACACCAAACAATTTACTTGAGATCATTTTTTATTGGTTGTCTTTTCAACTTTATTTTTTTATGCCCAAAATCAATGTCTACCTGTCCAATGCGATCTCTTGTCATTTTGCCAAGGCTAATTGTATGCTATTATGAAGATTTTTTTTTTTAAATCATTAATACTGCGTTATTTCATAGGACTTTGTGTTTTATATACACAATACTAATGTCAGTGGTATTTTAATTGCATGGATTTTTCTTGACTATTTTTAAATCTAAATTGTAGCTGTGTTGAAATTGAGGCAAACAATCTTGTTTGTGAGAACACATAGCATTTCTTGCCCGGTCATTCCAGGGCAATTGTAGAGTGTATACAGGCAGGAGCTGACATACCTGAAGAATTATACCTGGTCCAGAATAAAGAGTAAAACAGTTTACATGATTTATGAGAGTGCATTGAGCAATACCAATGCTTGCAACTAGCCTATCAAAGGACATCATGGAAATAATATGCCCTTCACTGGAAATAAAGTCCTTAAAAAAATACAACTTGAATCTTTTTCAACCACAGTGCTGCCATTATTAGTTTTAAGGGCCTTCAATGTATGGTTTATTGTTACACCCAGCCTAGGGGAACTGGGATAACATGTGTGCTTCCCGTCCGTACCCTCACCACCAGAAAAAGCCCGTGAAACTAAAGTTGTTGAGAACAAAAACAGCAGCTTTTATTTTCTTCGGAGGGAGAGCAAACAAACAAAACAACAAACAAAAGACCATCTGAATTCCTAACTAACTAGCCAAACAAAAAAGGAAACGAATGACAATTGGCTTACTAACTACCTAACGCAAAAACAGGAGAAAAAGGGTTAAACAAAAACAGCGTCTCCCTCCTACTACTGCTGCTCAATCCACAGATTCTCATAAACACAGCGAGCAACACAGATGCACACGAACAATTTCTGAGGTGGCGTTTTCTGGCGGTGGGATGACCGGAGAGAGAGAGGGAGAGCTTGATCCGTGGACTGTTTAAATAGGGCAGCAAATCAGGAGAGCCAGCCAATGGGATGACACCACCTGCACATAATTGACACACTCCAACCAAAAGGCACTCATGTACACTCACCCACTCACACACACACAAACAAAAGAGAACACAGCAGAACATACGAAAACTACATATGACCCACGGGTCATAACATTTATATTTCCACCCAAACTCCTGGAGAGCGTCACACCCTAACCGTGGCCATCGAACTGCGGACTGACTGACGTCTCATTCCAAGGTTTTGTCAAAAGCTAACAGCCATGACCATGTATGGATGTATGGATGGATTATTTTGTTTGTTTGTTTTCCATAACCTCATTGGAAAGTAGGTCCACTTAAGCGCCATTTCCATTGTAAGAAGTGAGTAAGTGTGCGAAAAATAGTGTGCCTCTCACAGGAGGTGGGTCTCTGTGGACCATCGGCTCAGTGACTTTGG
Source organism: Hippichthys cyanospilos (assembly GCF_059441005.1). Taxonomy (NCBI): domain Eukaryota; kingdom Metazoa; phylum Chordata; class Actinopteri; order Syngnathiformes; family Syngnathidae; genus Hippichthys; species Hippichthys cyanospilos. The sequence goes on along the minus strand of NC_142370.1, from coordinate 25,647,583 downwards.
GGATCCCTGCTCGCAACTCTATCAAGACAACGAACACTTCTCAGTGGGGGAGAGCAGGTCAAAGCTGCTGATGTGATCACATCTAGCAGAAATGCTAATCTGATCGGACACAGAGCAGAAAGGGGCTAATTTGATGAGACGGCAAGGCACAAGATTGCGTGACAATGATAAGGGTCCCGGGAAGCTGTACGTACCACCAATCTACGTTTTGTACATTAGCTTGAGCGAGAATAAAAGGCTTTGCATTGAGGTTGCTCAGCTTGTACTTCAATTATACAAATGTTCCTCACACTTCACACATTATTATTTTTGTGAATTCTTGGCCATGTGTTGGTAACATCCAGAAAGGTTGTTTCATGACTGTATTTTTAGTCCAAACCGCGTATGAGCGTGTGTGTAGGTGTGCATGTGTGTCACTTATGATTGAGATAATGTGCCTTCAAGACAGTGACCTAGCAATTGACTTATGGGACAATTATACCACTTTCCTGTCATAGGTCATTAGTGTGGATGTCACATAATCAGGAAAGAGTGTGAGGGTGGCACGCATGTGGGAGGCATAAGGGGGTAGCTGTGAGTTACTGCCTGGAGTCTCACAAAGACCAAACACAATTACTTTACAAACACACTAAGAAATTATCATCACTTGTTTCACTATAGGCTTTACAACATACATGAACTGCAGGCAAGCTAAAGGCTTTCAAATCTACTCAACCACTAGTATTCGAGCTGTAGTGACATTCAAAAAAAGGCAGGAACTCAACTTTGTTTCTCTTCCGAAGCCTGTGTTCAGACCGTCGGCATATCTGACATTGAATCCCATCAGATTCCACCTCAAATCCAATTTTTTGGGCTAAATGGCCACACTATTTTTAGCAGGTGTACAAGTCCAATCTGGCTCATTCCAGACTGAGCATCTGAATGGTTGCAGTAGCATCAACGTGGCAAAGGTGTCGTGGCCCAACACATGGAGTGTTTGACGTCATATAAATGTGACGGTGGCAACAGCAATGGAAATAACGTGAAAAAATTTCACTCCAATGCCCATGCACTACACTGAAAGTGGCTGTGTTTGGACAGGCAAACTGCACTCTGCTCCCATTAATTGTATAATTTGTCAATCAGGATCTCACTATGCCTACTACTTGGCGCACTGGCTAACAGTGTTTCGGGGCAACCCAGCTGGTGCGCCACCGGCATTGCACAAATATCGTTATTCTCGTCAAACTTGTATTCCCTGTCCTTGTAACTTGAGTTACCGCTGGTCTGATTTTGGTTTGTTAATTAAAATCTGACTCTTTGATTTTTGGTGTTTTTGATAAACCTTTCCTTATACGCTTTAGATTTTGTACTGTGAGACTGTACCGCTGAATAAGAGTACTCTTTTCTTTTGCTCCACCCCAAACCACCCTGAATTTGTCTCCGTTTGAAAAATCTTTGAAACCGCTGTTAAAATATCAGATAAAGGTTGTATAGAGGTAAAAATATTTGAAATTGGTCATTTCAAGATCCAACATGAAACTACCTCCTGAATGTGGTCTCAATCTGTTTCACAAAAATTGGATTTCCTTAGCTTCGCTGTGGATCCATCCCGTTTGAATCTGCATGAGCCAAAAATTGCTTTTGGTTTATCAGATTTTTGCTAGCAATTTTAAGAAGGCTCGAGTTATATGCGGCAGCAACGCATTTATAGACTTGAGAAGGGAAACGGAAGGGCACGGAAACCTCTTTTTCCTGTGATGGTAACACCGGAGGTTGGAAGCTATAAGGAAGGGAGAGCTGCCGGTTGCCGTTGAGACAAGGAAGCTATGGGCATACTCCACCTATGGAAGATCAGTGGCCCAGGAAGATAGGCTGCTGGCTCTCACAACAAAGGGCTGCCTCCAAATTTGGTCAACATGCTCTGGCTGTGCATTTGACTGGGAATGGTGCCCTGAAGACAAGCTGGCCGTGGCGCGCATTGCTTAGCATTACACCTTCCAAACTCTGGTCACAAACTGAAAATTTAATTGCCCTCTGCAGGTAATGACGATAAAGCGTGAAGTCAAAGTCCATTTCCATGGGGCTTGCAAGGAAAAAGTGTAAACAAGAAGGATAAGGTCTGTGTGAATCGATGTGTGGCTCATTTTTGTGATGTATGCACACTGTCAGAAGATAAAACAAGAAGTCACCAGAGGTCAAATGGGACATATGTAATGTTTCTGTGTAAAGATATTTTGAGTTAATCAGTTACATCAGATCTATGTTTTTAAAGGAAGGGATAACAATCACATGAGAAACACATATTTCAAGAAGTATAAATTGGACAATAAATACTGATATATCACACGTCAGACCTTGCATAGCTGCCTGCTCAGTTTGCTTGAAAAACTAAACTTTTTTTTTTTCAATTTGTTAAAAAAAGAAGATGGTGATAACAACAAAAAAATGAAATCCTCCTATTCCTCACAAACATAGAATCAGCAATGAACTTTTTCCTTGCAGATACTCGCCAACTCTGGGTTAGTGTCATTGTTCTGGTGAAAGCTGAATCTTCAGCCCAGTCAGAGATCCTGAGCACTCTAGAAGAGGTTTTCTTCCAGGATATCTCTGTATTGGCCACATACATCTTTACAACAAATCATCCAGTTCCTGTAGCTGAAAACCACCACTACAACATGATGCTCCCACCATCATGTTTTACTATAGGGATTGTATTGTGCAGGTGACGCATACCACTTAGAAAGAGTGCTGCAGAAATGGGTTTATAAACTTGCCCGGATCTGTGCTTTGTCACAATTCTGTCCCTGAGCTCCCTGGGCAGTGATCTAATATGCACTGTGAGCTGATAGTTCTTACGTAGGTGTGTGCCTTTCCTAATCAAGTCCCATCGATTTCATTTGACACAGCTGGACTCCAATGAAGAAGCAGAACCATCTCAAGGAGGTTCAGAAGAAATAGCCCGCATCTGTGTTTAATATGAGTGTGTCAGAGAAATCTCAGAAAAGAAGACTAGGACAAGCCTAGCTGCTTAAACAGCAAAAAGAGTAACTCAGACCAGCCAAGATTGACTTTTCTATGCCGGGCATAGGGAAAAAAGCTTGGGCAAATGTAAATCGTGGGTCTTCCAACGCTAGTTTTCACTGCCCAGCCGTCCCCCCCTGGCTTTTATTGAGTAGAAGCATAGCAGATTACAAGACACAACAAAAGAGCCAGCCGGGCGCCACCGGCAGCTGGGCCAAGGTCCCGGCTCACACTTTCGTGCGTCAACAGTTCTATCTAAGGACAGGGTCAAGATGAACTAGGATTGCATAAATGGGTAACAATGAACTAAGCACATAATGATAACAACCTAATATATGATTCCCTTCACAGAGTGTCACTACAAAGGGTCTGCATACTCACCACCATGTGATATTTTATTCTTTTTTATTGATAAATTTGCCCAAATTTGCACTTTTATGTTTTTTTCCCTTGTCAAAATAGGGTGCTGTGTCTGCATTGACCAAAAAAAAAGAATTTTTTTTTTTTTCTTTTTTTTTATTGGCAAGTTGCTGCAATAGCACAAAGTGAAAAATGTGAAGGGGCCTGACTACAGGGTTTTCCGGGCTATGAATTGCAGCGCTATATAAGTTGCAACAGTAAAAATTGACCAAAAACACAATTTTCTCACAAATGAGTTGCTCTATCTCTTGCAGGCCATAACATCAAGTTTTCACGCAGAAATATGGTATATGGCAGTTTACCTTCTTACAGCAACATCCAAACTTGACTGAACATGACTGAAAATGCCTACATGTTTATCACCAACATATTCATAAAAAATGTATGGATGGATATTTTGGATGGATATGACAGAATACTGACGAGTTAAATACAGTATCAGTTCAAACTCAAAATTAATACTTCAATAACATATTGTTCTGACACCATATGTTTAAATAATTGATTATTTTACTGAAGATACAGTAAAAAAAACATTGCCCATATATATATATATATATATATATATATATATATATATATATATATATATATATATATATATATATATATATATATATATATATATATATGTGTACAGTATACATATATGGATTGTCTCCTGGTGGGTAGCAAAAAAGAGAAAGAAAAAACTATTGTACATATGTAAAATGCACCGGACTGTAAGCCACAGGGCTCAGTTACGTGAAAAATGTTGTGGTTTATTGTAAAAAAAACACGGTACTTTCTGTACCCACAATATTTGTTGTTGGTTAAGTCTAATGTGGTGATAATGTTTGTTAATGCTGCGTGAATATGTAGGTTAACTAAAAAAAAAACAAAAACAAAAAACACACGCACACACTTCTCCTCCCACCCTGTTTTATATGCTTGCAAATAATCGAGGTCTGGCAACCGGTCTGCAATGCATTGCTATATATATTTTACTTCCATTGTGGTGTGTAAGAAAGTAAGAAATTAAAAAATGTTTTATTTCAGGTGGAAGCCTCATGACTCTTTCCAATGTTTTGTAAAATAAATGTGGGGTTTTCTATATCACAATTTAAACATGACTAACTTTGTTTGTGTAAAGCTGAAGGACTTTTACGTTTAATTCATCTCCATAACTAGAACTACAGTATAAGCTAAAAGCAAGGATTGGCATCTAACCTCCATCAGCTTTGCTAAAATGTTTGGCTAAAGAATGACTATACACATGCACGTGTGTGCGCACACGCACACACACACACACACACTCACACGCTAATCTCTTCTCTCAGAAGCTCTCAATATTGTTCTGAAGCACAAATAGCATCCATAAAGAGCCAATGTGTGGGAGGAGACAAGATTCTGTTTCTTTTGTTTTACCTCTTCCAGGAGAACATGTCAACCCTGTTGCTGAATAGAGAGTGCATGCACATTGCACAAGAGTGTTAAAAACCAGAGTGGGTGTTTAAATGTCATGTCCCAACATTGCATCACAAACTGAAATCCTCACCAGCATACCGGTGCCTCAAGTTGATCTAGCTCTGAATATTCTTGAGCTTACAAAAGTTAATTGAGCAGTTCCACAACAACTACAAAGCGTTACAGTCAGTGTGACGTCAATGCCAACTCTTTTTCCTTCCCGAGAGGGAACATGGTGATTTTGAAGAGCTGCAGGTACAAAAAAAATGAAGATCATTTATTGTCTCGTTGTTATTTTGTAATCTCTCAGTGAGACGGTTGAATTTTAGAGTCCAAAGCTGTCCCGCCTGCGCATTGAGGACATTGTGAAGTCCCAGAGCTACTGTTTTGGTTTTTCCGAATGGCGTGACGTTTTTCACTTGTTTGTTGCTTGCGAGTAGGATGACTGCAACCTGACCGTTAAGACTGAAGTCAAATGTCAAAAGATTGGATACGTATCGGATTTAGTAGCGCATAGCCAATTTGCCTGCATGGGTGGCGTTTGAAAAACAGTGGAATTGTGTCACTGCATGCTGCAGTGTCAACCTCGCCCAGGGGTGGGCAATTCGGGTCCTCGAGGGCCGGTGTCCTGCATGTTTTCCACTTTTCTCTCTCCAACACACCTGATTCAAATGATTAGGATTATTTTCAAGATCCAGCAGAGCTTGGTTGAGCTCATGGTTTAAATCAGGTGTGTTGGGGAGCGAAAACTGAAAAACATGCAGGACACTGGCCCTAGTCTATGACAACATTTTTGGAAACTCGACTAGTTTTATCAAAACAAAATCGTAACAAAACTGACAAAATCAAACACTTTAAACGACCTCATATTATTTCAAAGGAAGCACGACAACCGAAGCTACATTCCCAAAAACATCTTTCGCACCAACTGACACACGCTTGATTCAATTGACCAGAGTTGTCAACCCAACTACACGCTGTTAAGCATAATGAAAAGCACTGTCTCTTTTTTAGTATGCCTTGCCATTATACAGAGAAATGAAAATGCTAAAAAATGTTCACATGCACATAATTGTTTGAAGATATGCATAAATTTTTTAAGGAGGAGTGGGCAGGGGAGTAGAGCGAGCTCGCTGTCCACGGTATGGAAGAGTACTACATGAGTACACTGCCAGGCGCTAAACCGCACAAGCACACAGATTGGATAATTTCCCACGGCACACCTGACAATTTCTAGCAGCACACCAGTGGTTGAAAAACACTGTTTTAACGTATATTCAACTATTGTAATTTTTTACCATAGAGTTAGTGCGCCATATAGTATTTACAATTTACATTTGAAAAAACAAACAATCAAAATACTGTATATAGGAATAAAAGCAAGATCTTAAGCTATGAAGCGAAAACACATTTTGAGTGTCTTATCTCTCTGTGAATCACACCCACATCTCTCTCTCTGATCACACTTCTTCCATAACCTGAAAATGAGACAATTCCATGTAAAATGTGAGAATTAAGCCTGTGTTGGATGGTCTAAAGTTGAAAAGATGGTGGAGGGCCCCTGCATGTTGGAGATGGCAGCACGCATTAGCCAATTGCCAATGATGTTTCTTTTCCATCTTGTGGTTTGTGCTCGATTGAAACCAGCCTCATCTATAAAGATGAATTTATGGGATTGCATGAGTCTCGATTTCCAGAACTCCCTGAAACAAAGAACAATAATCATTCAACAAGGTGTTGTTAGTACGACATTGTTTTTTTTTTTTTTTTTTTTTTTTTCAAGACATAAATGAAAGCGGCACGGCAGTCTACATACAGTGTTTGGCCCAGATGTAGATTCAATTAAGATCAATTAATTCAATTAAGAGGCATGAAGTAGAATTTCTGACACTAAGAAGAAAGCTAAATAAAAACATCAGTTTTGGTGGATTTCTATTTTGAGGACCTTTGGGTCATTACAGAAGTGGAGGACATTTTTCGGTCCACCCATCACATTTTGAAGAATCAACATAGAAAATACTACAACTTGCAAGTTGCATGGTTTTTTTGGTATTTTTTGTTTCATTGCCGTTTCATTTGTTTTAACAGAAAAAAACATTTTGAATATTTATTCGTATTGTGTAGTAGTAACAGCTAGCTAAACAAATAGTTTCTAATCCTGAGAGAAGGCTAACATTATCGCAAATGAGCAACCCTGTTGCTGTGATTTGAGTCAATTTATTTATTCATGATAGAAATAGAATAGAATAGAAATTGAAGATGTAACAAAAAAAAATAAATAAAAAGTAGAGCATATTTTAAAACATCACTGTTTACTAAAAAAAATAAAATAAACACTGGCATTTGATGCATTGCATGATTTCATACTTTAGGCGTTTAGGCGGTAGGACATTCAAAAATATTTTTATCTAAAATATTATAAGTTCTATGATTGGCTGGCTACTAGTTCAGGGTGTACCCCGATTGCTGCTACAAGACGGCTGGGATAAGCAGCAGCAAGCCCGCAGACCTTGTGAGGACGTGGTCAAGAAAATACATGGACAAATGGCTATTGTACGGTTTAATGGCATGTGGGCTGAATTCATGCCATGTCATGGGTAGCATGTTAGACATGTTGGTATTTGGGCCAAACCTTGCTTCATTTTAACATAGACAAGTCTAAAAATAAACATTGATTTTATTGTTAATATTTTTTTAGAACCACGCAAATAAAAAAGGAAACGTTACATGGATTGGCCAGCACACGAGTGTAGACTGCAGCTGAGATGTTTGTTTTGACAAAAGCTATCACATCTAATAAATCTTGTCTGCAATCACTCGGTAGCCAGTTTGAGAAAGTAAACTGGGCTAGTTTACTCCTCCAACCCAAAAAGCTGCCAAAAGGAAATGGAGCTTGTGCTGCGCAGTGACGAGAAATCTCTCAGTGTGGTGAGATCTCGTCCCATCCCTATTAATTATATTTGTGATTTCAAATGCGCCTGTGGATGAAATAATGACGATTGCAGTCACTGTGGCCAAAATGCATGCAAACAATGTGCGCCGCACGCTTGGTGCATTCCAATGAACAGGGTTGAGCTGAGTTGCTCAATATATTGCCACTCTCACTTTTATTTTCGTCCATGTCCATCGAAGCAACCTGCTTCTCCCTTGACTGTCACTATATTTTTATGATTTAATAAAAGTGATGCAGTACAATCTAGCTACTGTATGTGGAGTCTAAAACGTCTATGCAGGGTGTTCATACATCAAATCTCTCACGATGTGGTTGTGAGTTGCAATGGTCCATTCTGAGTCAGGTTAGGCTACATCATGTTGCGTGCAACGGAAAACGAAGTTGCTGAATTGGTTTTGCTTGACAATGCAGACCAACAGATGAACAGACTTACTTGAAAAGTTCTTAAATGTGCTTTTGTCTTGGAAGACGTGCTTGAGTTTCTAATCTGATTGAATTTTTTTTCATAATCTAGTCCACTGTGGCACTTTTCCTGTACCCAGGTGTATCATTTAGATTCTTCCTCCACAATGGTGGAGTCCTTTAGGGGGGATAAAAAAAAAAAAAAAAAAACCTTTCTCTCCCCAACTGTCATTCATACAGGTGATGTGTATTCACAAAATCAGGCGAATGTCACTCAAATTGAAAGGCTGTAAGTGATACAACAGTTTGGGTGGTTAAAAGTTTGTATGCACTGGTGAAAAGCTGTGTCTGTATGACTCATAGTTCACAAATGTTGCACTGAAATGCACACAGCAGCCAAGGAAAGATGAAATCACACCATAATGTGAGAAAGAAAGGGAGCTGCAAGAAGGCATGGAAAGCCAAAACAACACGTAAAATCAGCAATCTAACTCAGTTTATATATATATATATATATATATATATATATATATATATATATATATATATATATATATATATATATATATATATATATATATACACTATAAAAGTGTGAGCTTCCTTGATCACGCCATTCGTTATTTTTTAATTATTTATATTATTTTAATCAATTATAATATATATATATATATATATATATATATATATATATATATATATATATATATATATATATATATATCTTTTACTATAATGTAAAATTAAACAAAACAAAAATAAAGTGCAACAGTATCATAACAAAGTAGAACAAGAGATTTTCATAGAAAATTACAGAACCAAAATATTCTGCCAAAAACTGTTGCGCAATTAAACAACATTAATATTTCACACCACAATTCTGACAAACAAAGTGATCCACTAATTCTAGAATATGGCCAAAGCATGAAACGTGCCGGGTTGTTAATGGGTGTACCTTTCCCGATAACAGCTTCTTGATATTATATAACCCAGCCTCCAAAAATTGGTAAGAACGACTCTTGAAGGTCACATTCGGCGAATGTTTCTGTCAGTTGTCACGCAAAACAGGAATCGATCAGTGATGGAGATGGTCTCTCACCACTGACCAAGTTAGTTGCGTTTCCAGTGATGCGAAAACCGAAAACCTGCCGCCATTGGTGTTTAGTCACTCGGTTTTTCAGCGTTCCTCATCATTCCTAATCCACCAGCGAAACTGGCATGTTGGAACTTAGTAGTGACAGAATGTCCACCTCTGGTTATAAGTATGGATAGAATGTAACAAAGTAACTTTTAATCTTAGTTATGTACAGAATTTGACTTTGTTTTTTTTTAAAATAAGCAGTCAGTCTCGTACCTAAGTTAGCTTTTTAAGGTCATTGTGGCGATGGGATGCCAGAATTTAATTGAAATGTGCTACACATGTAATTTAAGAATTTATGTGATAGGGACCGTTTTTTTTTTTTATTAAAAAGGAATAAATTAAATGATTGTAAGTTTCAAAAACTTGCTAATGAAGGACAATATGACCAAAACTTTAATGCCCAATCATAGGTCCGTTAATTATCATTAAACATATTACATGGGGAGTGGCATTCCTCCCGAGTCGGCCATGTTTGTTACGGTTACAGACAATGGTAAATGCAGCACCTGCAGCACCTCCTTCTGTCCGTAATGAAAAACGCCTAAATCTTAAACACCGTAAGCATGAATGCTTTTTATTTCTTTTTTTTTTAAAGCATGAATCACAAAGCATTTGTGCTTTTATTTACCAGTAGGCTATATTTTAAAGTGAGCATGATGAGGATAAGCAGATTTATTACATATCATAAGCGCTTGCCGATAGATGATTAACATGGTGAAAATGATTTATGGTCCTCTCAGGGAGGGCAATCAACTTCAATTTCCTGTGGTGTTTCTCACACACAAACATTCATAGGCACGCGTTAACGCACACACTTCATTTGTTTTCAGACGGAGCTCATGTTTCTCTCCACATCAATACTTCCCCTTGTCAGGTGCCCTTTAAATATGTACCCAACACCTGAGGCTGCAACAGGTAGACAATAAACATACACATGCACAAACTCTCACACATAGACGCTGCTCTCCACCAGCCGTTTTTTTTTTTTTACATCGATTTCAGGAGTTGATAGATGCGATGTTTATTAGTGTTTTCATTTTCAGCAAATGCTTCAAGGTACAATATTTAAAATGTTCTCGTTAGCAGTCAATAGAAGAGCTCTGTTTTTGGAAATTCACAGATGCACATATGACCAAGAAATGGTTGTTTTTGTTATGATAATCTCGTATAAAGTCACTGTAAAGTATAGCTCTTAAATTTGACACACCACAAAGAAGAGTGTTTGTTGCTTACAACACTGCCAATTTTAAGATAAAATCAGATAAATGATATCAAACACCACTATTCTGATCTGGGGAAAAGGCAATTATTTTTTCTTTTGTCTTTTATATTTCTAGACGTACTGCTCTTTTGAGCAGCTGAGATGTAAATCTGCTTTAAGCTTTCAGTGGCTGTAATATGTCCTATTGGGTGGTCGCTGGGAATGTCCATTTTGCAACAACGAGGTGCTCCAAAGCAGACACACCATGCAACAGAATCCATTGCCTAGTCTACAAATGTGAACAAAGGCCTTCAAGTTCTGTAGTTGGCTTTTCAGAAGTTTTGTTATAAACAAAAAGCTTTCTTGGCTATTTCTTGGCAGAAATCTGATTCCATAATGTTGGCTCTTTTCTTCACACAGCTAGAGTGATCTCCAGGGCTTGGCCATCATCGTGAGGATAAGCACTCAAGATGAACCGTCAGGTGAGGCAGCCGCATGGTGAGAGGTGTGGCTTCAATAAACAAGACGTTTCACTTCCTCGTTAGAAATAGAAAAAATGCCCGTGTCTATATGTCACGTGTGGTGTTAAAAAATTTTTTAAAAAAGAAATCAACCGCCAATGTGTCATATGTGATTTCTATGCATATGTCTCACTGTGGAAAGTTCAACATCTGGGCCCTTTAAGATATATTTTTTATCAAAGAAACCATGTGAACGTTAAAAGGTATTTTTACAGTTTCTCTACTACTTTCCATAAGTGCATTCATTTGTCCAATGCCTTTTATATAATATGCCTTATCTTATAAATACACACCATAAATCAGTGGAAGCATTGGCTCAATCCACAGACAGCCTCTGGACATTACCAATCAATACTGCGGTGAGGGCACAAGGTAGAGCAAAGCTTCACCGTGGATTCAGATTTTCACAGTACATTCACATAAAACACAATGCAAAGGCTCATGCCGGGATGCTCCTGCAGTGACTGGCGACTGATTTTTGTTTCAATCTGGGCCTGAGCTTAGCCCTTGCCTGCAGTCACCCAGAGTGGGGGCGGGCACCATGGAAAAGAAGCATGATCTGTTGACTTCTAACGCCGAATTTCTGCCATCTACCTATGAGCAGTGCATTCACATGCGCAAACGCACACACTTTTAATTTTTAACAGATTTTAGTGCAAGGAAGAGTTTGGTCAACACCGTGCCATCAAGCTCATTTAGATACATCCGAGAGACTCAAACTTTATTCTATTTTCAATGTTTTATTTTCAAAACAGCTTGTGTGATGGCAAATTAGTATTTAGCCAATATTAGTTTAACATAATGTCGTTCACTGACCACCTTTCACTCTTTATAGTTTTGCTTCCTTATGGGTTGTAAATTTCTTCCACACCAAATACTGAACTCCAAAGAACGGTTTCTTTTTGTGTGTTTAGGTCTGGTTTTCATCTTGTAGGCATTCACTCCTAATGAGTGAATAAGAATCTTCACTTTTACGTGTCCCTTTGCACTCTCTTAGAGAACACACGCATGTTCTCTGCATGGGTTCTCTCCGGGCACTTTGGCTTCCTTCACCGTTCAAAAATCATGCATGGCGGGTGTATTGCACGCTCTGAATTTTCCTTAGGTGTGATTGGGTGAAATGGTTTTGTGCCCCGCGACTGGCCAGCAACCAGTGTCCAAGGTGTCCCCAGCCTACTGCCCGAAGACTTCTGGGATGGGGACCAGCTTGCCGACGACCCGAGTGAGGATAAGTGGCGGCAGATAATGGAGAGATGGATGTTAAAGTTTACTATGACATTGACCTCACAGCGTAGCATCACCTTTTGCTGTCATTCAGCACATTAACATTGCTGTGATTGACTCGACTTATTTGTCCTCACGTGAACTCTAAATAAGTCTTGTGTCCATGTCAAGAAAAAAAAATGGCTCTGGCATTTATTTATTTATTTATTTATTTGAGCAGAGGCACTGAAATTATTCAAGGACTTGTTTCAGCCCTATTCTCCTCTCTACTCCTTTCTAGCGCAACAAGCCTCAAAAAAGGTGAAGGAAAATAGATCTTGTAATTGCTGTGCAAGTACCAGAAACCCTGTGACATTCTAATTCCACGAATATGATAACATGTCCCTATTCCTAATAGAATCCCATATGAGAAAAATGATAAATACATGATCATAGCTACTGCATAGCAACTGATACCATAACTGACATTTATTTTTTTAGAATATGGAATTATCCATAAAATACTTTTGAAACCATACCCTTAAAGTTATTAAGCTTTTAACATTTTAAAATGAGTAATATTTTCAATTTTAGCTTGGTATGAACAAGTACTACTGCATCAGTTTTTTTCTGAAAGGCAGAACTTTCCCTGAACACAGAAAGAATCCAGTGCTTTCCGTCACTTTTTGATGCCAAATCAAACAACAAGCGGACGCAGAAAAGAAAGCAACTAAGTACCGTATTTTCCGCACTACAAGGCGTACCTAAAAGCCTATTTTTTTTTTTAAAAGCTGACGGTGCACCTTATAAACAGGTGCGCCTTATACATGGAAAACATTTTAAAATATGTCATTAATTGAGGGTGCGCCTTATAGTGCGGAAAATATAGTAATTAAATTGGTCAAAATGGAAAAAAAACACAATTGGGACTACTTTAAACAAGATTGTCATAAGAGTGACAGGGAAATTGACATGCAAGCGCACACAAACTTGTCTATGTCTGCCTATGTTAGTTTCTTGTGACAAAAGGCTGTAACCCTTTGAAAACCTCCTCAAAATGTTTTAATTAAAACGTCACAAACAATTACAGCACAATCCTGATGCTTTCACCTCAGCACCTTCTATAAATAAACTGTCGTGTCCTTTTCTCACTCACTCCCTTTTGTCACCTTTTTGTTTCCGTCTCAAGCAACTGAGAGCAGAAATCATCTGTTGTGTATACAGTTTATCTATATAGCCCATAATCTCAAAAATCAATAGAGACCACATCTCAAAGAGGTCTACATCATCCATCAGTAAGGGTCATTTGCTCAAATTTCAATTGGCCTACACAAGGACTTTGTACTCCGTGACATAACATCCTTCGTCATCTTGGAGACTGACTGGCCAATTGGTTCAAAGGCCTCATGCACGCATATCCCATCTGGGGCACATTTATTGTGCATTTTGCGGTGATGTTATAGTTCCAAAGTGTAAAAACATGTATTTTACCCTAATTGCATAAAAACCTTGAAAGCTTAGCTAGGAAAATATGTGGAGGATCTTCAAGAGAAAGGAGACAAAAAGAACTAACTCTTGTTGAGTCCGTTTATTCTCACCGATGTTTCACCTCAAATAAAATAACAAATAATGATGAACCCTGCCCACAATTATTCTCAGTTAAGTTACCCAGAGTTCAGTGTACAAGAAGCTCACAACTCATTGAAATGACACCTTATTTACTTACCAAGACAGACAGTTTCCACTGAGCCTGCATCAAAGATACATTTTCTAAAATTGCTCCAGGCCTGCATCAAGAGCACAACTCAAAGGTTTCTGCTTTGTGTTGTTAATTCAGTGCCTCCTAGATTTTTTATTTGCCTGTTTGTTTTCTTGGTAAAATAAAAAAAAAAAAATATTTAGAAAACTGAAAAACTTATTTTGGCCGATGCCTTATATTACAAGTTTTGCAAAATATGTGTCTCGTCTTGTTTGCACGGGATTTGTGCCTCGGGTCTTGCTCATTCCTGGTGACAATGAAATTTGAAAGTTGAGCATGATATTTTTTTCAATGTTGATTTTTTTATCTTTGTGCCTTCTGTTTAAACTCATTAAAAACAGAAGCCATCTCCAGGTTTGATCCATAAGTGCATGTAGAATTTCTCATCCCAGTATTGTGTTTAAATGCTACATATTGCATATTCAGAAACACAAACATGCAAGGTGCGGTCCTCCATTCACACGGTTAGTGAGTTGAGTTGAACATTTCTGCATGCTTACAGTGCTATGAGCTTTACTTAGTACACGTAACACTTTAGCGTATCTGGCCCCAAACGCTTGTTCCAAATGTTCCTGTCCTGGCTCCCGTTTCAATGTTTAGTAACCAATGCGGCCAGCAGGTCGAAGAAACACTAAGCTGGTCAAAACAAAACAAAATAAACTCGAGTAATATTTTTCATTCTTGCTAGGGGTGAAGAATATATGCTCATGAATATTGTCATATCTGTGTATCGCTCCTCATTTTGCATTAAAACATGCATTGCTTAAGGGGTGATAATACAACAACATTGATTCATTAGCGACTGACTCTTTGCAGCTCATGACATTTTGGATTGTTTGTCAGCATTAAGCTACATTGACATTTTGATATCAGGTTCATTTGAAGTAAACACAATTGAATTGTCTTTGTTGCATCCATCTATTTTCTAGAGCCGCTTGCCCTCACAAGGGTTGCAGGCTTGCTGGTGCTTATCCCAGCTGACTTTGGGTAGTAGGCTGCGGACACCCTGAACTGGTTGATAGTCAATCGCAAGGAACACAGTGAGGAACAACCATTCACACACTCAATCACACCTAAGGACATTTTGGTATGTCCAATACATCTGCCGTGCATGCTTTGGGAGTGAGGGAGGAAGCCCAGACAGAACCTACGAGGGATCGGGGAGAGCATACATACTCACACAGGAAGGCCAGAGCAAACTGAATTTGAATTCGGGTCCCTGAAAAGTGAGGCGGGCATCCTAACCATTGCATCACGGAGCTGCCTGTCTTTATTTAACTCTTAATCTCTTAGGAAATGGCAGTGAACAAGTTGAAATTACGGCAGATTGTGCAGTTAGATAAATTGCATTCATTGCTACTAGATGGAGTTCATACTTAAAATACTTACTCTCAGGATAAAGGAAAAAAAAAACTTTGCTCATCATCGAGTCCGGTCCCTCATAGCTCACCATGTTTGGAGTGAACCATTTACTTCTTCAAGTGGAAAGCAACACAATTAATAATGACTCATGGAGGCAGAAAGTTGCCTCTATTGCAGGGTAATCGTTAAGGATAGTTGGTGACCCCAAAAGTGTGGAGCCCTTGGCGCAGATACGCGCTCATTTAAGGCGTACTCTGCAGAGTACGAATGAACCTTATGTGTTGGGGACGGACAATCAGAAAGTGTTCTCCGAGGCTGATTGGTTAGCCCATGAAGACCGAAATTGTTCAAACTGACTACAGTGTTCAAACTCTATCGCTGCTTTTCATGCTGCTTGTCAATGCATTTTATGGCCACTGTGTACGGCTCATGATCACTTCCTCATACCGTTAACATGCTCACCATTTCCCACTCTTTCTTCGCTCTTCTGCCACACAGCTCATTTTTGTTGCTTGTAAAGCAAACAGAAAAATGTATGGTGCCATTTATCTGGGTTGCACTTTTTTTCCACAGCTTCCTTAGACCACAGCAGGGATAAATTGAGGCGTGTAGAAATGTGATTTAGACACAGACAGGTAAAAATGACGGAGTGAGTACGGTTGTGATCGTCTTCTAACAGTTATCAAGTGCCCTTATTTCACTTTTTTCCTGCACAACGTCGCACTACAATTACATATTGAAACCTTTAAGTCTACTTCACCTGCTGCAACGAAAACACTGTCTCCTGCTGTTATATAGTTGTTTTATATTTTGAGGACACGCAGCAGGAAACTGAGTGGTAAGAGAGCTTTCTGTGCGCTTCTTAGCCTTGCTCACTGTCTCTTTTACACATCCCCCAATGTTTATGTCTCACATTTGAGTCGATGAGGCACCCATTACTCCCTCTACCTTTCTACCTCTGCTTCAGCTCTGCATCCAGTTCTCTGTGATGTCGTCTTCCTGCAGGTTCTTTTTTGCGTCACTGCAACAGCATCCAACTTTCCATCCAGTGTTTGCCGTCTTCTCTTCAACTCCCCCTGCTCTCTATTTTGCTATCTCCCTTGAGAGATTCTCTTATCAAAAGCCATACTTCACCATCTGAAAATAATAGTCAGCAGCAGCTTTTGAAGTCGCTGTGTTCTGCTTGACGTCTTTGTGCTGTTTTAAGCAGATATTGCCTCCATTTGTGATGGGGATAAACAAAAGATTACATTTATTTTAAGGTCAGTCAGTCAGGGTGTGTGTGTGTGTGTGTGTGTGTGTGTGTGTCTAAGTTTGTGTATTTGCGTGAGCGTTTTTGTCTGCGTGTGTGTAATAAGTCAACCCTAGGGGCCCACTGTGGCCTCTCGTCACCTTGCCAATCACATCAGTTATGTGGCGTCAGATAACCTTATCTCTGCCCGAGCTCTGCATAGCCAAAGGGCCACCCTCCTAGTACACCCATGCATATAGACGCATACGCACGCACGTACGCACACACACGCAGACACACGCACACACACCTTTACACTTATTAAATCAAAATGGCCAGAGAATAGATAGAGATCGATGCTGCTAAATCAAGGACATGGGCTACGATGCTTCTCCGTTACTTGCTGGCTCTTATCTATAATGGAAAAGCCATGCATTTACGGCTCCCTGCCGAGCATGGTCACACTCAATCACACTATAAAATACTGCTGCGAAGCGTTACTTCAGGAAAACACATGCAGAAATAATAGCTGGGGTTTTCAACTCATCAGAGTTCACAAAAGCTGAGCCATCAGTGAAAGGAAGGAAAAACAGGGCTGTTTGGAGAAGTAGAGGGTCCTTGAGGAAAAAAATTGAGGGGATCTGCTACATTTTCTGTCAGATACATGATGATCAAAAACTAGATGTTTTAGTAAATAACTATTCTTTTAAAAGCAGTGAAACCACCCTTTACCTATCGTTTTTTTCTTACCCAAAATTTAAGTGGTGTGGATCAAATTACTTGGAAAAATTTTTTTTTATATATATATATATATATATATATATATATATATATATATATATATATATATATATATATATATATATATATTTTGCTAGTTACTCACATGAGTACATGAGTACATGAAACACTTTGAATTGTTCATCTGGAGAAGTTGTTGAGAGTATTTGCTGACATGCCAAATGTCTTCAGTCCGTCCACGCAGACAAGTACAGTCTTTGTCGGGACTTCTTGACAATCTGTCCAGTGTTGCGGGACCAGTTAGGTCCTCGCTGATGTAGGGCCTCCTTTGCGTAGCAAAGACACATGCGGAGGGTGGGGGTGTACGGCATGGAATTGTATATTTCTGTCTCAATCGCCCAGTCGCGTTGCTGGAAAGCAGCTTGGCGTGGCAGACACACAGTATTTGAAATCCGCAGGGCAATATGTGGAGTTCACGGGTTACACGGAGTCTGCGTTGTTCCTGCATTTTGTCTCATCACCCAGCAAGTGGGCGATTAGCTATTGCTTCTCGGTTAGCTTGTTCATTAGCCACAAGTTGCGCTACATGCATGTGCTCTTTTCATGCTCATCAATTAAAGGATGATTGAAAATGTTCACCCTTGTGTCAAATGCACCATTTTTTTTTTCTTTTATTTTGCTGAGCAGAGGAGCGGTAAATATTGCACCACATTTAGGTGTGTATGGCACATTTTGGTGCCACTTCTTAGAAAAAAAGAAAAAAAAAATCAGCCCGGACTCGGTTGCCATCAAACAGGTGAGGTACGCAAAGTGAAGTACACCATGTTACACATCAGTGATTTCTGTCGCAAGGTGAGTGTGAGGAGCTACAGGAACTAAGGAAGGTGAATGTGAACAGAATGGATCAAGTCAAGGAGTGGAAGAGAGGGCACAACATGACGTGGAGACATATACAAGAGGGGGTGGCACGGAATCATATAGTGTGGGAAAAGACGGGTTATGACGTGGTGTGGAATTGTGGCCTTTACTTGGGTGCCCCCATCGGCCGAAAAAAGAAAAAGGACAGAGAAAACCAAAATCATTGTCGGACTCCAAATCAGTGATGGGGCTAATGAAGGGCGAATACTTGTCCAAATAAGAAACGTCAGAGTCAAGAAAGCAGTATGGAGGCAAAATAGTAGGATTTGGGAGCTTGGGAGGACTAACAGAGGATGCGGGAGACAGACACGCCAAATAACAGAACGACAAAGAGAAAGGATCCGACAAGAAGTGATATTAAACAGGGAACTAAATGCACTCATATCAAACTAAATAACACGGTGTACAGGGACAGGAAACATTCGGCAGTGGGAAGTGATTAGTCAACACAAGTGGGCAGGTTAACAAAAACAAAGACACAATCACACTAATGAGGACAGGCTCGAGGGGAACAAAACTGGAACATGAACCATCAACCAAAAACCCACATCTTGAAAAAAAACAACAAAACCCCAGAAACAGCCAAAAACAGAAATAACCCAGACACCAACCCATCAACAAATCTCAACAAAACATGACAATTTGGCAGCGGTTATGTCTCTTATGTCAGTGTTTCTAGTTGCAGTTAAATCTGGCCACACTAGGCTGCTTCAAGAAGCAGAGGTATCACAGAATTTGGCATTCTTGCAGAGGCCCCAAACCTTGACAAGTTTGCAGGTTAAATTAAGTCAAAAGTTATCATTGTATTTGTAAACATTAAATATAGATATCAAAGTATTGCATAAACTGTATACAGTATGAACGGTAAAGGCTATACAGTATCTTAGATAACTTAAAAATAATGCAAATTTAGCATGCTTGTTTATGTGTTTCTTTGTAGAAATGTCTTCCAGGTGACACCTTCAGGAATATGGTGGACATGATTTACCTCTGTAAACTGTTTTATCATCAGCTGAGGTGGTGGCGACACCTGCCATGTTTGCTTGGACTAAAAGACGGTGGACCACTGAAAAAAAAGTGTCAAGCTACAGTGTCAGAGGACTTCTGTGACTTCTGTGACTCAGTAGTCAGTACTCGCTAAGAAATGCCCTGAAATCTTTTGCCCTGAAAACGTGAGAGAGAGAAAAAAACAAGACTGAAGCCATATCCCCAACGGTGAGAATAGGAGAGGCCTGTTTTGAAACTTTGCTGTCACAAACATTCTGCCTAGTTCTCCTACCCGTTTCCTTGAGTTTTACCTCCTTCTTTCAAGCCCATAGCTGAAGCAAGTGATAAGAGTTAGGTTTCAGAATGTGTTTATAGAGCCACACAATTTTTGATGAGAAAAGTAGAGGGTGGAAGGATGCAGCTCATATTGCCCCCTTAACCCTATCCCATGGCTCATTCCTTCCTCTTTCCTGTATGTGTCATAGAGTGTGTGAATGTGGCCTGAAGCTAATATGATTCATCAGAATGGTTTAGGTGATACGGGAACTATTTTGAGGACATCGCCTTGAAGGTCTGTGAAATGTTTTCAAGTTTCTGTGCACCTGCTGCTTGGAAGCTCCAATATACAACTTTCAAATCATTGTGTTGTGTGTTTGCCTCAATTTTCTCCGATGATATCCATAGAGAGTAAGACAAAAGGCGCACTCTACAGCAGTGTCAGCGGTTTTGGTTTTCATGGATAAACGTGATCAGTTTGTTTTCTGTTAATCTTTGTACTCCTAGTGTCCAGTGACACATTGCTGCTGCTCCTGAAGGAAATTCATATTTTTCAAATTCAATATATCAATAAAATAGTGTGTACATGAAACTGTGTTATTCTAATAAAGATTGAGACGAGGTAATGTCAGTATAAAGCAGATATAGTCTTGGCCCAGGAGAAATAAAGACAAGTCGGCACCTCCAAAAGGAACAGATGACATCCCCCGACACAACATTCCACCAGGAGCAAAAGGCTAGGTGTGGCCTTCGAGAGAAGATATTAATCAAGGTTTATGGTGCTCAGACTTGCTCTCGTTTCAAAGAATGGCCGGCAGAACAAACACTTTTGAAGACACCATCCCCCACGCAAACACCCATGCACGCACACACCCACGCACACACACGCACGTGCACGCAAACACACACACACACCTGCATTCCACAGTGGGACTACATGCCCCAAAAGGGTATAAGAACTGAATGTGGAAGGTGAAACGTTGCCATTTTCCGCTCCGACCTGTGGCAGGACTGGCCAGAGGCCTCGTGTACTTTCCCACTCTGTCTGGATTAAATCAATTGTTTCACTAAATTGTGGTATGGGCGATCTTTCAACAAAAACGGACACGCTAGGAACTAGGGTAAGGCAATTTATTTTTTCTAGATTCCTTCACTCCCCAGTAGGAAATCAATTATGCTTTTTTGTATCATAAAAAAGATCAGATCAGATTGACATCTCTGAAATACAAATCGTCTTGCCATTTTCATTGCTGGATTCCAAATCAGTGGCCCCTTAATGTCGGCCCATTCCTTCTACTTAAGTCAGAATATTCCATTTTAACAATAACAACAGTCTGGCTTATCACAAGGCCCTGTTGAGGACTTGACGTCACATACGTTCCCAAAATGGACAGCACCATCCTTAAAATACAATTAGGGTGATTTTGAACGACCTGTTTTAGAAAATACAGGACATGATGCAAACATTTGAAAACCAGATATTTGTTAAACTTCTCAATATCGGACCTTTACCTACCTAGACCTTAATTTGCAATCTCCAGAGGTATACTTCAATTTAAATTCAGAAAACGTAATATAAATCCCATTATTTTGGAGCCGCACAGAACGTATTATTGTAACTGAAATTGTTTTACTTGACTCCTTGACATACTTAATAGAACGTCATAGAACGTCTGTCTTGTGAGTCCGTTTAGAAGGAAAGAGGAGTGAGGAACATTGCAATAAAGAGAGACGGGCATGGAGCGCTCTTTTGACAACGATGAATGACTTGCATGAAAGGGTCTTGATTATAACGAGGTAAATGATGGCCCCCTGCGGCCCACCTGCAGCCTACCAACTGCTCAGCGAGTGCATAAATGGCAGCTTAATCACGTACAGGTAAGACAATCATTCTAACTGCTCATTTCTAGACAATACACTACTGTAACGTTCAATTTCCTTATGGATTGTAAGTGTAAAGACAACTACATTAATTACGGTTCAGTCTGGGGCAGTGGAGGATTTTTTTTTCCATTGCTGCATAGAATTTGCAGAACAAGAAAGCAATATGATGCTGTTGACAAAGTACTGCATTGTCTTTTGAATGTGAGCAAGTAGAGCCTTGTTGCGTCCTATTCTGACATATTTGGAGTAAATACATCTATTTATTACAGGCTTTTTAATTCATCTTGATCAATCACAATTTAATGTTATCCTAAACAGCAATCATTGTATTTAAATGGATTTTAGTGGATATTACTGTATGTGAGTATTTCTAACTATTTCACTGACAGCCGTTTTAGAGAACGTTGACATTTAAAATACCCACGATGTTGCGTTAATTGACTAAATATACACTGAATCCTCCCTAATCAGAAGCAGAAAAATATGTAGCTTCACAAAATTCACCTGTTTCTCCCAGTAGACTCTCAAACTATCTTGACGTCATATCTAAAATGGGGCATAGTTGTCATCTACTGGTGGTTGGGTATTAGTAAAGTTGTATTCACAATAGACATTTAAAGCAGAGCAGAATCAGATACAGTATATCGCATCACCCATCCACCCAAGTGTGCTTGTCGATGGCTGTGAATTAATTCATTGCATTTCCATACAAACTAGCAGAAGTAGAAGAAGACATAGAAAATGTCAAGGGCCAGAAATGAACATGCCAGAAGTCATTATAGGATGTCATTTTCAGGATACTGTTGCCTCCAAATGGTTTCTGCATGACAGTTGAAACATGGAATAACTGTCTTAACAACGGTTCACATTCTATAGCAATTCGGTTTACAGGTCTTTTTATTTTTTTTTGCCGCATTTGCCAGTCTAATATTGCTTTGAAAAGAAAGGAAATGTGGAGCTGTATTTCTGTATGGTTTGTGAAAAGTGCACCCTTTAAGAAGCAAGCCGGGAAAGAGAAAGATGAAGAAATTAAAATCCCAAGACAAGAGAGCAGACAGCAGTCCTTTTTCTCATTGCAAAGGAAGCTACCAAAGCACTACTTGGGGTGAGACATTTAAGCAAAAGAAGTCCTTTCAAACAGGAGCATTACCAAGTAAAAGAGGCATTCACTGATGGAGCTGACTTTAGCCCTTCAGCTTTCAAAGAACTACATTTACTCGGAGCGGTGAAGCCACGACAGCATTAATGAGTCAGCTTTTTCCCAAATGGAGATGATTAAGTCCAAGTACCATTCCAGCATGACTGATGATCATTTGGAAATGTGCTTGAGGCTGGCTGTCAGCAGCTATACTGTCCTTTTAATATATTGGAACTAAAAACAAAATATAAGGTCCTCTTCAGCGTGTGTGTTCAAAGTTCACTCAGTTCTGAACAAATATTTTGTGGAATAAAAAGAAGTGCAAAAGACAAAGTAAAGCAAGCAGCAAAATTGTTATTAATATTTGCAGACGAGAGCTTTTTCTTTTAAATGACGTAGTAGTTCCAGAGGGAAAAGGAAGACTGAAGGACAATTGAGAAAAAGAGCAGTTACGGCATGCTTTCATTTTTAATTTGATGTGCGTGTGCGCTGTTGGTTTGAGATATGAGTTGGAATGTCAATAAAAACACTGTTGTTGTCCTCTCCGCTGACTCTGCCTCGAAATCCAAACACTGACTGCTACAATACACAATATTCATTTCATTATTCAGCAAATAGTTTTGCAGATGAAAGTCCAGCTGCAGGATGACATCAATAAGGAAAAGTGGAGTCAAATACATTTGAAACAGTGCTGTCCTTTTGTATGTTGGAAGGGATTCACCTTTTCATCTCTCCCTTGCCTGATGATGTCATCCAACAAAGGTTAAGGAAAGGTGGCATAATGTTAGGGGATTTGATTTGCAAGTAGTGGCTTTGGAAAGGAAAGTCTGGGCTGAATCTGCTGAAGTCTTTCGCGAATCAGTCAACCCTGCTAATCATTCAGCTGTCCACTGTCTATCACAGTGTAATTCAACTTTTTTTGAGCTAAGGCACACTTTTTTCCTTTGGAAAATCTCGAGGCACACCACCGATCAACCATTTTAAAATTTGATACGCTCTAGCCGATATTAAGTAGAACGTCATTCTCATCTAAGTTTTATCAACAAGAATCAATTAAATGCACCCCATAAGGTCTCGTCTCAAAGTACTGTGCTGCTGCCTATTGATTACCATTACGCTGGAACACACTACTATCACACAGCACACCACATTGTTTCTGAAAAAATAAACCAAAAATAAGTGAACTTGGATCATTCATTTACAATCATGGCACAGTGGTTGAAATACAACGGTCTATCACACAGACAATGATGAATGATTCGTAAAAGGTTGCATGCTAAGCATCCACGTTTGTTTGCCTTTGATTTTTTTTGACAGTCATTTGTCACCTGCAAATGGCAAAATGTTGTTTTGTATGACGCATGTATACAGTAGCATAGCAAGGGTCACCGATGGCCCTAAGCAAGAAGGTCCAGGAGCCCCAAGAGAAAGGGCAGCGGCACGGCAACTTTTCGTAGTTGTTTGATTTTCAAAGTCCACCTCTGCAACTGTCAGAGAAATCTCTAAAAGAAGACTAGGACAAGCCTAGCTGCTAAGCAGCAAAAAGAGGAACTCAAATCAGCCAAGATTGACTTTTCTATGCCAGGCATAGGGAAAAAGCTTGGGCAAATGAACTCGTGGATTTTCCAACGCTAATTCAACGCCCAAGCGCCCCTGCGTGGTTTTTATTAATTCAGCAAAGCATTGCACGTTACAAGACATAAGAAAAAGAGCCAGTCGGGCGCCGCCAACAGCTGGGCCAAGGTCCCAGCTCACACTTTCCTGCGTCAACAGCTTTGTCTAAGGACTGGGGCGAGATGAACTAGGACTGCACACATGGATAGCAATGCACTCTATTCTAGACAAGAAATAAGCACATAATGATAACAACCTAATATATGATTTCCTTCACAGCAACCTACATAAACAGACACCATTTAATGTGATGCATCGTGTTCCTCATTTTACCTTTACTGAGTTTTCTCTTGTGACTGTCCAAGTAATTAGCAGTCAGGCGAAGACTGACTGAAGCCCACTAAAGGGTAATTGTATACCCTCACATATGGTATTACACACACATGCACATTTACGCTGAACAGACTGTGGTTTGTTGGGGACAGTGACAAGTCAATAAAGACAATGGCTCATCCCACATTCTGTTCCACTCATTATCGATTGCTTCTAATGTTATTCACTTTATACATACAGTAGAAGGAATTAGCAACTATAGCTCGTGGCAACACGTAAACTCAGGCCCTTGCAATTTACTGCAGGTGCCTGTGTAACCTCACACGATGAACATAGTGGATGATTAAAACTAAGCAAAGGGCAACATTCCACGCTCTGATCTCACCACAGTCGTCACTTGAGTAAAGACAGCTTGGGAGAATATCCCAAGTAAATTAATCAGCAAATCATTTGACTACTCAATAGTAACGAGCGTGTTCGAAGAAATGACGAGGAGGGAGAGCACGTCCGGGTGTTACATCCGTACATTGAAATGGGAGGAGCTATTTGCCGTGTCAGATTGTGACGATGACTTTTAGACAAATTAATATTAAGATGTGTCAAAAATAAAGCATTGAAACTTCAAATCATTTTATTGTTGCAACATCATTTTCAGCATTTGCACATGCGTTGATTGCCTTGATTGTCTTGTTTTGCCCCCCACTATAACCGTAACTGTTTGGTACTCGATATACGTATATGTAGGAATGCCTCTAACTGTACAGTAGTTTCATCATTTTGATTTCACACACCATGTGTTTTAATTGGGCTGTCATGATCTTTGTAACCACTAAAGTCAGGGGTAGACTTTGTTAAATTCACCCAAATTGCAGTAAAAAAGAATTAAGGTTATACTTGAGGTCCACTTTTACTCTGAGAAATACGCTAATTTATTACCTCAATTACTAACGTTCTAATGTATTCAATTACATTAGCACCTAACTAAATGAATAGATTACTTAAGTAAATATTTAGCTTAAGTAATCAATGACTCAGTTATTTAAGTGCTGAAGTAATTGATTATGTTAGTGCTTGATTCATTTTGAATCAGCCATTTCAGACCTTCCATTTGCCATACACTTAAAAAAAAAAACACCTGGGATTTAATGTCTGCACTCTTAAAAAAACTCAGAAATATGTCTTGTATGGGATTAAGTGAGTTCATTACCTATCAAACTACCGTGCAAATAATTTCAGCGCTTTAATAAAAACCTACCTTAAGTGATTTAATAAAGGCTTTAATAAAAACCTCCCTTAAGTAATCCATTTCTCATTTACTTAACTACTAGCCAAATACTTGGGATTGAATCTCTCGGACTCTCAAAAAAATGTCATTGTTAACTTTTTCTTCACCCGAGAATTTGATTATTCTATTCCTGTTTTCAGTGCACTATCTGTCTACTCTGCAAACATGTCTTTGGTCATCGCCCAACAGAGTTCTTTACATCTATTAAAGCCAATTTTCAATTTCTAGTATGACTACATTTGCCTTTGTGGACTTACATTTTCAGCTCGGAGCAGAAACAATGTCTTTCCCATCGCAGGACTTAATAGGTTATGTGCTAGTAAACAAGCTTTGTCAGGCACTTATCAGCACGATCGATCTCCTTTTCAATAGCTGACAATGTGGACTCAATATGCTTCCATCGTATCCATCTGAGCATGATCAGTTAGGTTCAACTCTTGTCGCCATTAAAACTGGATGGCACTGTTTAATGTGCTATGACCAATGCCAAACACAGATAGCCACATATTGGACCATAGTGACATGTTGTCTCATCACTAAGATTCCACATGACTTGACCTGAAATGCATGTTCACTCTACTAGTACTAGTACGAACGCACACACACACATACACATGAAAAATCAATTGAAAAAAACCTGTATGTGTAGCTTTTAGAAACTAAAATAACTTAAATGGGGGGGGGGGGGGGGGGGGGGGGGGCATACAGACACACAAAATACTTGTGGATTCAAATATTCTCATGTCATGTAAGACCTCTTTTGAAGGTGGATATAAATCAGATGACACAGATGGCTGCACCATAAATAAACAAATCAACCCTATTTGCGTCGGCCTGACTTCATTGAACTAAACTAATGTTGTTTTCATAACGTACGTATGTCCTGTTGCGACACCATTATTTCGCGATTGTGACAATAACGACATGTTTTATTAGTATAAATGTGTGAGGGCTACAAAATGATATGAGTTTAACGTTGTCTTACATGGTCATCCTCATTCCACAAAATACGGTCACTTACCATTAAATAATCCAAAAATAGAGCATCCAAGGTTTTCTCTGCCTTATTGATTAAAAAAAAAAAATCACTGTTAAAGGGTGTCAAGGAAGAGTTTGTGTTGAACAAAAATGTAAGGGAAAAGTCAATTAGTTGAGGCGAACCAAAAACAGTGCGAGGGTGATGAGGGTGTGGGTGCAAAGTGTGGTGGAAAGGTGACATTTGGTGACCAGTGGCTATTTGTGGCGACATTTTCACACCTCTGTTCATCTCTAACGCCATAATGTGCTTGGGTTTATTTGTCACTGACTTTCCTAACAAGCCTGTTACCACTTGCACTTTGCCTGGGGTGTGTGCAAACTTGGACATAGACACATTTATGGGGTGTGCTGTCCTTGAGATCAGTGATTCCCAACCAGGTTGCCACGGTACATTATTGTGAGCGATCATGAGGGGTGTCACAGGGAATTATTTACTTTCACTTAGTTGTTTAAAAAAATAAAATACTCATGTATAACATCAAAAAGAGAAAACCTTTCCTATCTAATTCGCGCTGGGGTCTTCTGAGAGCTTGAAGGTTCTGCGCAGGATCTTTGCTGTTCGCAGTATTGCAGTCTGCTTGGAGATATCAGATATTTTTCCTGGTTTCTGCTGGAACCACCCATCCAGCAGTGCTCCGATCACTACTGGTACCATTGTTTTCTTTGACATTACATGGGGGGTGGCACTCCTCCAGAGGCTGCCATGTCTGTTATAGCTATTGACAGTGATAAATGCAGCACCTCCTGCTGTCCGTAACGAAAAAGGTCTAAATCTTACAATTGGTCCCTTTAATAATATGCGGATGGAAAATTTTGTGTCAGAGAAGAAAAACAAGAGTGACACAAAAACACAGTAAAAATGCTTTAATAGTAAAGAAAAGCTTCATGGAAGACAATGCCAGAGGTCATCAACGTCGCAGCGTGGCACATCATCAGTTCATTCACTTCTGGCTCTAATTTGGCGGTGAAGGAAATTCATATTTTTCAAATTCAATATATCAATAAAATAGTGTGTACACGGAACTGTGTTATTCTCATAAAGATTGAGACGACGTAATGTCTGTATAAAGCAGATATAGTTTCGGCCCAGGAGAAATAAAGACAAGTCGGCACCTCCAAAAGGAACAGATGGCATCAACCGACCAACATTCCACCATGGGCAAAAGGCTAGGTGTGGCCTTCAAGAGAAGATATCAGTCAGGGTTTATGAACTTTTGAAGACTTTTGAAGACACCATCCCCACGCAAACAGACCCCCACGCATGCATACACGCACACTTCGACACACACGCACGTGCACGCACACACACACACACACACACACTTGCATTCCACACTGGGACTACATGCCCCAAAAGGGTATAAGAACTGAATGTTGAAGGTGAAACGTTGCCATTTTCTGCTCCGACCTGTGGCAGGACTGGCCCGAGGCCTCGTGTACTTTCCCACTCTGTCTGGATTAAATCAATTGTTTCACCATGTTGTGGTATGGGTGATCTTTCAACAAAAGCGAACACGCTAGGAACCAGTTTAAGGCAAGAAGCTTTTCTAGATTCCTTCAGCGGTGAATGACGAGTGCCTACAGATCCCAATGAATGAGTGACATGTTTAAGATTACCTGGCTGCAGGTATAAAATGGTTTCAGGTTAGACATGCTGTTATTGTGCTTAGGTTGGGAAAAAAAATGCTCACCATCATGAGCGAACTTTACTAAGGTGAGCAGACAACAATAATGTATACCCCATTTTACAGTATATTGCAATCTTGCTGTTTCACTCCTCTTGAATCCACGAATGAGATGACATAGGTCATACTTCTTGCTCTCAAATGATACAGGCTCAGTTCTTCATAAGAGCTTCCCTCACATTCAGTTTTTTGCCTGAAATAAAAGGGAGGCCCATTTAAAAAAAATGTTTAACCACTTTCCCATGAAGCTTGCAGGAATCGCTCAAACACTCCTGGCTGTATATGCATTTCAACTACAACAGTAACACAATTCTCCATGACCAAGGAAGATGCACCACTAATCAATTTATTGAACACATGCGCCATCTCTTAGATTACGTGAGTGTGCCGGTTACCCATTGTGTCTTTGAGGTGAAAAAAATCCATTCTCCAGGATGGCCGCAAAACACTCAGATGCTGCACAAGCCCAACTAATGGATGTCAAGGGGATAGTCTGTTTTTCTTGATGCCATATTAAAGTGGAATGTCCCATTAATGCAAGTCCAGGCCCAGTGTAACCACTGGTAATTACTCTCACCACCTGCATTCGAGTAGGAGCTTTGCATTTTTAAACAGTGCACAACCCCCCTGTCATCTCATCAGTGCACTGTCACTTTACATTGCATTTGTCAGGATGTTATTTAAAAACAAGAAGTCTGGGGAGAATTTGCAGTGTGAATGTGATAACATTACTGTTGTTTTTTTCAATCGCGACTTCTAGATCTTATTGTTTCAATCGGTGGTCCTTTTATATGTTACAGTCTATCGTCTACGATACAATTGCTCCTCATCCATCCATAACATGGTCTAAGTTTGTAGATAAAACATGTCAAGTCAAAAGCTTGAGCTTCTTTGATCATGCCATTCTTTATTTTTTAAATTATTTATTATTATTTATATTATTTTAATCAATTATAATACACACACACACATATATATATATATATATATATATGTATGTACACAGTAAGTATCTTTGCATCTGTGCTCATTTTACTTGTGTGTACCTGGTGTGAGACTATGTACTCCCATAAGGAGGGCAGAGTACAAACATGCAGCAACTTGACTTTTTAAAAATATCCACTTACTCTGCAAATGGTGCTGACAGGTAAGCGGGTTCAAGAGATTTGAGGGGGAAAAAACATATTGGCGAATATCCATGATAAATTGAGCTACCTATGCAGCTCAGGTGCCTATACAACTTTTGTGATTCTGTAGGGGTGAGGTACCTGTCTGTGTATGTGACCCCACCAAACAACTGATGCAAGACACCACTCTTCCCCGCCGAGTTCGCAGATGCCAGCTAGAAGAACAAGGCTTTACTGCTTCTCCTAAATGTCAGCGCACAGCGTATGCATCCTCGGGAGTCACAAAGATGTGGGAAACTTAGAAATATATTGAAAAAAAATCAACTACAACAAAAAAATGCTAAGCAAAACAATTTTCTGCTTTAACACCAATTTTAATTAAAAAAATAATGTTTATTTTTTATTAAAACAAAGCCGTATGACGGGCAATCCAAACCTATGTTAAATAGCAAATGCGTGTAAAACCCCAGGCAAAAACTTAAAAAATGTATATACATAGTAAAAATTGGTATCAAAATAGTATAGCAAGTGCTATTTATATATAATATACACGTATTTGCCTTTTTCGTATTTCTTGATTATCTCTGGACCAACAGCAGACCAGAATTCTAATGAAGTAAGCGGTGATGCGTGTATAGACGTATGAGCGCGGAGCGACTCACAGTCATGCACGCACTGACCGTCATATTTGAGGTGGAGTTTTAGTCATAACGCGAACAAAATGGCGTAAAGAGGGGACAAAAAAAACGCCACGGTAGAAATCTTAAGGTGAAAAAAATGCAAGCCAGGGACGTCGTAAACTGAGGGTCCACTGTATATAGAGCATTTAAACAAATTTAATCTGTTAAACATTAAACAACAAACAGGAAGGAAGACAACTAGGGTTTTT
Source organism: Hippichthys cyanospilos (assembly GCF_059441005.1). Lineage (NCBI taxonomy): Eukaryota > Metazoa > Chordata > Actinopteri > Syngnathiformes > Syngnathidae > Hippichthys > Hippichthys cyanospilos. The sequence goes on along the minus strand of NC_142370.1, from coordinate 25,617,026 downwards.
TTTTTCTCGCGAGGAGAGCAGACAGGGCCCTGGGGCTTTTCAGATCTCCTTCTTGACACCTTCCCACTCTTTCTCCACCTCCCTCACACTTTCTGTTATGACAGAGGCAGGGGTTTCCTTGAAGTTGGGCGGGGGGAGCTCCAGCCGCACACTTGATGTCCATCTGTCATTAGCAGGGTTAGGGGAGTGATCTGGCAACAATGCAAATAATCAGTTTGTGTTCGTGGCGAATGCAGTTTACAAGTCCATGCTACTATCTTCTTTGCCAGGAACATCAAGAGTGACCCCATGCTGTTTTTGCCCTTTGGTCGGGTCACGGCACCTGTGTATTTTTTTACAGTTGCTGCAGATGTGTCATTTCCTCACGCCATCTTCACAAACAACAGTAAGAATCCATCAAAACTAGTCTACCAACATAAATATTGAAAATAAACAAATATGGGTTAACCTAAATACAATTAGTCTCACAATGTGCACTTCGGTTTTTTTTTAATTTTATTTATTTATTTATTTTTATCTAGCCTACTGGAGGCCGCTTTGAACAATTTGTTGCACTTGTAAGAAACATATCCAGGATGCACTGGGATGCATCGTCAGTGATGTATCCTGGGGTCATTGAGTGCTTTGGGTCTCCCTTTGGGCACTAGCTGAGGAAATGTTCCAAGGAGCATCTTCCGGAGCAAAGGAGGCGGGAAGGTGTTTTGCTCTTCCAAGATACATGGAGGTTTGCTGGGCTTGGCAGGGCATTGTAGACTGCATGCACAAGGAACTGGACATGGTGGAATTCTTACTGCATGATGTTCAACCAAGGGACTGCTCTCCCAACTCTTCCTCACTCATTCTTCCTACACACCTGCTCAAACCCAAACCTCTTTCTGGAGTTGATGGCGTCTCTATTTTCCTCAACTCTCTGATCTTTGGGCAGTAGCTCAGGCCTGCTCTCCCTGTTGCTTCTTCTCACTTTCTTCTCCATTTTTGTCCTGTTCTCACATTGATCCCAGATATACTGTATGATGTTCTGTTCAAAATGTCTTTTTTTTGTTTGTTCTTTGGTCATTTGTTTTTACGTTTTAATCTGGACTTGTGGAAGTCCTCTGATGATAGCATAGCCACTTCTGTATATGCATGTCTGTGTATATTTAGTTGTGTGTGTTTGGTTTTGGGTCTGCATGTGTGTCTGTAGGTGTGTGCGTGTTTACCATATTCAAAAAAGTGTGTTTGAGGATTTGCTCGGCAAGATTGTAGGCAGCACATTGGGAGTCCCAAAGGCAGGGAAGATCTTCGTGTGTTTCGAAGGAGATGGAACGTGCTTGAAAAAGATCGATAAATGTTGTGCTGAGTGATCTGAGCGGTCAATATGGTGGCAGCGATGTTAGTCTTCTAAAGCTGCCTTTATTGAGATAAGGTACATATTTTTACACCACAATAATCTCTTAACGCACATCCGAAAGTTAATTTCTCAAATAAGGTATTTACAGTATATCCAGTGGTGCCTCAAAAAAGTGACCACAATCACGCATATATCCTGAGCACACTGAGGATCACTGAGAGCAAAATCAAGTGTGCACGCTGTGGCCGCACACCAGTATCACACTTGATCAAAACCTTGGATCGTGGCAAGTTACATTGCTTATTAATAGAATCAAATTACAATAGCAATTTTAATTACTTTCCTTTTAATATAAGGGACTTGGCGCACTTAAAATGAAAGACAAAAATCTTGACAGATCTGACTTAAATTTTACCTTATTTTTCACGCCGTCCTTCTCACTTCTCCAATGGTTGTACACTTTGTCCAGGTTGATGGCTTTCTTTGCTTCTTGCTTTGACTTTATGCACATCAGCTGGTCCAAATGTTCCACTTCAAGATGATTTATGGATGGAGTTCCGATATGATTCTTTAAACTAAATCCTCAATCTGCACTGGAAGCTTGATATGTAGCACAAATATCCACAAGCTGTGAGATCTCCTCCTAGGCCCTCACACCTAAGTGCTGCAGCAACTATAGCTGAGAATGTGTTGATTGATCCCTGTTTAGGTTTTTGCTTCATTATGTACTTGAATTCAGCATATTGACTGGTAATGGCTCCATAGACTATGGATGGTGGAGAATGGCCTCATACTTCTTTGCCAGTGCGGCAACGTCTGCTAATCCATAGTCAAACTCATGTCTGAGCTCAGTGCTTCCATGTCAAATGCAGACCACTCCTTTAATTCATCTTCTGGAACACGAGCTTACAGTAATAATGAATAGAGTAATCTCACCAGTACTTCTGCTATCAGCTTTGTCAGCTTTCTGGTATACTCATATACTTTTAAACGTGGATGTGGATTGGTTGAACTGACAGCAGGGCTCTCCTATTTCTAAGGCTCAAGTCACCGAGCTGGTAAAAAATCACTCCTTGGTGGCAAGGCTCTGAGGGTGGATGACATCCACTCAAAGTTCCTAAAGGCTCTTGATGTTGTAGGGCTGAACTGATTGACTACAACATTGAATTGGAAGACCGGGTGGTGATCCGCCTTTTTGAGAAGGTGTCTTCCAAATAGGAGAGGGATCACACTCTTCAGCGTCCACGGCAAGGTCTTTTTGGGGATGCTGGAGAGGAGGGTCCATCAGAAAAACAAACCTCGAGATTCAGGAGGAGCAGTATGGTTTGTATTTCTGCCGTGGAACAGCAGATCACCTCTACACCCTTGGCAGCAGGTTCCACAAGGGTGCATAGGAGTTCGCCCAGCCAGTCTATATTCTCTTTGTGGACTTGAAGAAGGCGTTCTATGGGGGTGCGTTGGATGTAAGGGGTACCAGACACCCTGATACGGGCTGTTCAGTCGTACCACCTATATCAGAGTTTGGTCCACATTTCCTGCAGTAAGCCAAATTCGTTTCAGGTGAGGGTTAGTCCCTGCCAAGTGTTCCCTTTTTCACTGATTCTGTTTCCTTACTTTTATGGACAGAATTCCTAGGTGCAGCCAAAAGCGTTGAGGGTGTAAGGCTGATTGGGTACTCTGCTATTTGCGGATGATGTGATGCTGTTGTTTTCTTCAGACCGTGACCTCCAAATCTCACTTTAGCGGTTCGCAGCTGAGTGTGAATCGGCTGAGATGATGATCAGCACGTCCATATCTGAGATCATGATCCTCAGTCAGAAAAAGGTGGATCCTCTCTGGGTCGAGGACGAGGCCCTGCCTCAAGCGGAGGAGTTGTGCACATGTGAGGATAGGATGGAAGGAGAGTTTGACAGGTGGATTGGTGAAGCGACTGCCGTGCTGCGAGTTCTGGACCGGTCCGTTGTGATGAAGAAATAGCTGAACCGAAAGGCAAAACTCTCTATTTACCAGTCGATCTATGCTCCTGCTCTGAACTATGGTCATGAGCATGGGTCATGAGGATGTCCGGAGTCTCCCTTAGAGATAGGGCAAGGAGCTCGGTCATCTGAGAGAGGCTCTGTTTCAAGCGGAAGGAAGCCCCGGGTGCGACCCAGGACCCGCTCGAGAGACAATGCGTCTCAGCTGGCCTGGGAGTGCCTGGGGTTCATTCCGGAGGAGCTGGACAAAGTGGCCGGGGAGGGGGATGTCTGGGCTCCCCTCCTCAAGCAGGGACTGAAAAACTGCATTCAAAGATATTTCTGGCTTTGCTGGTTTTATCAAAGTAAGCTCAGAATAGCCAAGGTAACTGTTTGTGAACAGCTCTGATGAAAACGAAAGGAAAAGAAGAAAATAATTAGACGGACATTTGTATGGTTGTGTTGTTCGCAAAATTGTCGTCATGGCATCCGGACATTTAGGCACGATGGCGAATGTTTGAAGTCTATCAATGCATTTTTTAAACTGCTTATCCTCACCCACTATTGGTCAGTCCCCGGATCTGAAGTCTATGTCTACTAGTAATTTTATTTTGAATGTACTAAAGCATGTTTTGTCACAAAATTGAGGGCCTTAGACAGTTCTTTTTTTCTTTTTCTTTTTTTTTAAGCGTGGGTACATCCTGGTTCACACCAAAGGAGATTGTCGGTATTTAGTGGATTTTTAAAAAAAATTTTTTTACATTCCTTGTATATAATAATGTGCAGGAGTCGATGTAATGTTTTGATTACTTCTTGATTTCATCATTTCAGGGAACATTTTCGAATGATGACACGGTCACGTACGTCAGTGACGAATGACTGTCAACGTGAGTGGCAGAATAACAATTCCACTTCATGCAGCATTAAGTGGGATGAAAATCAAATCTAATGTGAATACTATTAATCACGACAATGAAAAAAAATCACTACAGTCCTCCAAATGCATTTGAGATATAATATCAATCTTAAAATATCAATACTCTCTTGTCACGGGCCACACCAAATGTCAAATGATCTTGTTACACAATATTCTTAAATTTCCCATGGGGTTAATATTGCCTCATAAAACACACACACGCACGAATGCACGCACGCACACAGACAATTAGCATTAATAAAACAAGCAGATTTTGGCAGATGGTGCCACAGGAAAAAAAAGTGTAAGCTCGATGAGCTTCTATGTTGTACGGTGGTTGAGGCCAAAGAATTGTTTTTGTCCTATTTCATCTGTTGAATGAATCAAACTTTCTCACTCCCTAAGCCGTTTACCAAAGCAGTACAAAAAATCTGGACTTTTTTTTTCATCTTTTACTTGCTTGAATGGTAACATCTTAATAACGTCCATATAGTGACAGTGATATCAAAGAGGGATGTAGTCCTCTATGCAATTACAGTACTTGTCGGCATATGTTGAAGCAGCCTTTGCCCTATATAGCGAAATTATGAATCGATTTCAGGTTTGTTGTCCCTCGAGCGGCCACACAGTCATTTCTCCTGGGACTGCCACACTCACACTACCAAAAAGAAGGGTTAGGCTTTAAATGTATGCAGCATCTGAGATGACACCCCTGGTTGACGTTATAAACTGTCTAAAGCCAGAGCATGCCATCAGTCGTTCCCCTATATCATATCTGTGTGCTCCCACACATTGTGTCACCTGCAGGAGCTAGTGAGACAAATAATGTGTCGAACACTTGTGATTAATTTCAAGGTTGAAGGTGCAGAATTTAATATGGGAAATTAAAAGATGCTACTTTTCTGCTCACCAGCTACTCTGAAAGTATGCCTAAATTGGATAAATGTATTGCTGTATGACAGTAGACTCATTTACTGTAAAATATAATGAGCTCTTTGCGCAATTTACTTCTGCTGTGAATTGGAGATGAATCTGCACTATGTAGTATGTGCATGCAAGAGCGGCTATTAAATAATGACGCGGAAAATCAAACGAGTGTCCATTATACAAACCCAATTTGTGATGAGAATTTGCAACATTTGGAATCTTTGATCGGAACCTGGGCGTCTAATGCGGTGTTTTTTCTTGGTTCGTGATCATTCAAACATCAATTAAAAACTTCCATCATCTCACATTCACATAGAAAGCAAACACTGTATTGCAATTTAACATTCAAACATTTTTAAATAAAAGACCTCTGACAGATCCATCCGTAAAGCATGTTCTGTATGGGACTCTTACATTTGATATGCAATGGTTGAGAGATGTTTCCCCCAGAAGGATTTGTGGGATACGAATAAGAGGGTCAGAGGTAAATGTGCATATTAAGGCGCCATTAAGGACTTCTTTGTGGTTGATGTTTAAATGGAGGTTTCCCTTCAGGCAGCTGTAGGGCTGTCCTAAATTCTTTAATCGGATACCAACAATCAAGAGAAATGGGCTTTAATTTACACTCCACAACCCCACTGCATAGCACGGCCACTGCTCCGCGGACACTTGATTAAGGATTTAATATAGGCTATTACTGTGCACATTGACTTTTTATTGTAAAGAATGAACTCTAATAAGCTATCAGTTTTCAAGAGGAGAGTGGTTTGGCAAAATGTTCCACAATCTGGCAACATTTCTTTTAAGATAATGATGCTTTATCAGCCCCGTGATATGACCTTTAGAACCCTATATAAGCTGTGTATCTGTGTGTGTTTGTGCACATGTTTGTGAGTGGTTGCACACTGCTGATAGATGGGAAAGACCTTGGAGCCAACAGTAGTGTGTTTTCACAGATGGATTAACATGTCTTCCACTCTGAGGTCAATCTGTCCCATGACGGTAGACTAAAACCACTTACTGCATATGGTACCATCAATAGGAAGTGCTGCCCAGTATGAAGCTTGCCTAAAATGGCAACATCATGTCATTTTTTTTTGTGTTCATGACAAGAAATGTAAGTACTGAGCGACAGTCGTTTCATCACACTGCAAATTGGTTGTGAAGACATTATTCCTGCTATTGGAATGACATGCTAATACAGGTTGTGGCTGCAGGTGCCTAAGGATATTAAGCAAAGCCTTTGAAACTATAAACCATTCATTTCTATCGACTCATTCTCAAACACCCTTTTCACAGCACACCCCTTTGTTGCATTAAGAACTCCTTTGAAAAACAAACAAAAACATGTTTATTTCAGAAACTCATAAAATGTCACGTTCATTGAAGATTGGTTCTAGTACATTCTCCTCTTGTCCATTTTTATTTACCAAGTACACTGCATATGACATTTGTGTAATTTATAGTTATGTACACATTTGGTATTTTTTGTAAATGTATTTGAAAGACATTTTTAAAATAAAAGTTAGTTTCTCCAAAGTACTGGAAAGCTTTGTTCTATCGTTAGTGGTTACAAAACTGTATTTATAGTGCATTTTACTGCTTAATTCAAAGTTGAAGGGGTTAGTCATAGGTCCCAAGATTGCCAATGATGTTACAGAGAGAGGTAAGAAGATGATTTATATGGAATCGAAGCTGGAGATAATCAAGCCTAACCTAGATTACCTTTACTAGGGAATATGGGCATAACAATTACCACTCAAAGGTAAATAAATCATTTCTATATTTTTTATTTGTTTTCTAATCGTATACATGTATATTATATAAATTGTTGGAATTTTATTTCTAAATCAACATAAACTCAAGTTAGTAATCTGACTCCAATTTGTGACCTTGCCCAACTGCCACTCATCCAACAATTTGCGCGCTCGTTCTGCAATAGAAAGGTATCAGGAAGCCGGCATTTTCACACACGAGTGGATTTATTCCCAACACGCAGATCTAATACAAGCACCTGGGTCTCGGGTCCCTCTCAATACAGCCCTGTACGCCGCTGTTGCCACCAGCAGACGTACTCTCATCCGAGTTGCCCAGCAATGAGTTATACCACACAATATGCAAATGGCACATCAACAAAGGCATCCTGGCATTATTTTATTGGCTATGTGTATACTGTTGTTAACTTTAGCTTGCTCTCATTGGTCTTTCTTCCCCTGCAGAATTGCTTGCTTACTCCTCCTGGTTGTAGTTTTCCTCAAAGTTGTTTTTCACCAGGTGCCAAGGTCATCTCGTCCCCGCGACTAGCACCGCTTGCTCTGAAACATTCCATTCTTACACTCCCTTGCACCCCATATTGTTTTGTTCACTTTACAGTCTCACACTCTCATACACAGAATGTAGCCACATCTAATGAACTACTTTAAGCTCAAACTCTTATATTCCTTTAATATGAAACACTTACTATATTATTTTGCTCCCAAATTTTAAAATGTATGTACAATTTTGATGTTTTTATCTGGGGTTCTAAAGGCATTAGCGATTTAACATAGGTTTGGATTGCCCGCCAAACGGTGAATTCGCCTTACGAACCCAACCGCGGAACGGATAAATCCTGTAACACAGCCCAGTGCAAGTAGTTCAGATTCCCCGCTGTATCGTGTGGATGATCGCCTGACTGCAGAAAGGAGGTGTTACGTCCTACACGTACGGCCTGAGGTGACACTATTATGTTATTTTTACAAAAAGAAAAAGTGAAATGTATGTGCAACAGGATACTGTGATGGTAGTTATACAGTATACAATGCTTGTGGCACTGGGACGGTTATTTGGGTGTTTTACATCTTTTTTTTCCCAAATATATCGTTATTGTGCAGCATCTGGTTCCTGTATTTACTGATGACCTCCTGAGTTTTGGAAAAGACCTTTTCACATAGCACCAAAGTTGCAGGCATATGTAAATATGTACATAAGAATGTATAAATGCCAATGTAGTTTATGAATGAACAATCAAACTGTACGAGGTTGCAAATTCATTGCATGCAATGTAATGCATAATCTAATCTTCAGCTCACCCTCCTTTGTTTTCAATTATGCATGCAAATACTCTTTTCCTCTCAAAATTCACAACATATTTAGGGAACACTGTGAGATTGGCTGAATCCATTCTCTTTAAAGGGAAAATGAGCTTATCTCTTAGACTCTAAATATTGCAATAAACCATCATGTTCACTTGGGAGTTTGTATTCCAAGCAGCACGTGCTTCAAAACGGTTTGTAACCGCTGCAGTCCATCCATCCAGCCATGCATTTTAATTTCTTTAAAAAACATTTTAAGCGATGGATACATTAAAAAAAAATGTCCATGTCATATGCCTTGTACACTACAAGTAAAAAGAGAGATTTTGCTGAGCTTAATTTGCCAATTTCCTTAATGCCTTTTTTAAGGCAATCTAATACTTTCTATCTCATAATTCTTGGCTAAAAGGTAATCAGTCAGACTGTCACTTTACGATGAGCCCTGTGGTTACTTGCATGGGAAGGCATCCCAGCATGCTTTGCTCCACTATGAGAAAGTGATTTTTTCATTCAAATCATGGTTTAAAAATCACAATAACACACACATATCTTAACACTTAATTCTAAACATTGCTTTTTACTTTAGGTCTGTACAATGTATGTGCTGAACGAGATTATGTGCAGTAAGCATTTCATTTGATGGAATCATGACTGAAACACAGCTCCCACCTAGCCATGCTGGCCACTTTCTTTGAAGGGAAAATGTTGTTTATATTATCTCTATTTAATAGTCCTACATAGCCTACTAATATGCTGATTTAATCTACGTATGTTTGCTTGCTGCCTTTGTTGACTGTGTTTACACCACCATACTCCCAAGTGTGTAACAGTGTAATCCTTTTAAGGGAATTTGGAAGATTAAACTGGGTGAGTTATTCACCCTTTACCAAAAGCGACCGGTGATGATGACAACAATTATCTTAAGCTACTGTTTCGTCAGTCTTAGTCAGTCGTTTCTCAAATATTTGGTCATTTTGTGGTCCACCAGCAAACGAGGACGAACGTCCCATAGAGTATTGACCTGCAGTTGTTATGAAGTACGTTTAGTTTCATGTCAGTCCATAGTCAGTAAGTTCACTGCCCATCCGTCTCATACACTGTGACAGGAAGTAGCTCATCGGCAGGACAGCTGCCTGAAGGCTCTGTTAGCTGATAGATAGGAGTGACAGAAGAATGACACTCACAGAAAAAAATGACATATCATTTCTATAAAATGATGTAGTGCTGCAGTGAAGAATCGATTCAATCAGAGCTGTAGCAGCAGCACTTTGGCCTGCTGGTGCTGAATATCTGTGTGCGGGGTTTTGGGAGGCCCTTCTCAGCAGTCCTGTATTCCACTTCACAGTTACAGTAAAAACCTCTGAATTGAAAAAAAGGAGAAACACACGATGCACATTTTGTTTGGGGTTGCTTCATCTCCTCCATGTCTTGTGCACTGTAGCATAGGACACGCTACTTAGAATCAACTTTCTTGCTTCCCACATTGCACTTTATCTTCATATTTGTGTGTCACTTGAAGCGTAGGCGTGTGTACATGCATGGCGGGAAGTGAGTTCATAATGTTTGCTTGTATGTGTGTGTGTGTGTGTGTGTGTGCGCGCGTGTGCACACATGCTTATAAATCAGAGAGCGCAGCTAATGTATGGTCATATCCCACTAGTGGCTCTTTTGAGAACCATGCGTAATTTCACATTCATTAGGTACTCCCCTTCAACCGTTTCCGCAAAAAGATTGATGTATTGCCTTGCAAGCAGATTTCATATTAAGCATCGATACTTCACCGCTTCTCAGCTTTGTGCTGTGCATTTACCCAGCGTTTATCCAACTGGAAAATTTGCTTGAAGTTCATTCTGTAGTCGAAGTGAAGTATCTCAAGGAGACATTTACTCGGATGCGCTTAAACGACTCCATCAAAAGCACCTGTAAAAACCATTTTCTTTTTGTTGGTGACAATCCTGTGCAGCACAGTGTATTTGAATTGCTACTGCATATGCTTCATTTAGTATATATATTCATAGTTTTATTTAAGCTCTGGGTCCTAAAACCCTGCAAGTATTGGGCTACCCTATCTGATTGTAATTCAATCTCGTAGAAGTCAGTGAATATAGTTATGTTTACATCAAACTCCGCATTGAGGTTGCAGAAGCGGTGCTTTCAATTTTGTAGATGATTTAATTCAGCAGTCCCCTATTTTTTTTTGCACCACAATTCATTTTCACAAAAGCACCGTTTTTAAGCAAAAACTAATTATTCAAAATGTACCTGACATTACCCTGAATGTATGTAAAAGCTGTAATTCGTTGGAGACCTGCATCTATCCCTCTGTAATTAGTGGGACAACCATAAGGTAAAGGGAAACAACGACACTTATATGGCGTGCAGTAGTTTTTTATTATGTTGTTTTATTTTATGTTGTCATAGCATAAAGTTTCACAAAGATCATCTTGGAAAATAAAGTGAATCAGTACTGTTTTCTAAGTATTGAATGCTTCTTGCCTCCTTTGTAAGATTGTTTCTACATATTATTGCGAGCAGAATTGTGTGTGTGAGAAGCATGATGTTATAAATCTGCATACCAAATAGGATTGCTGATCTTTTCACCTATATCTATCTTTACTTTTCCGAGTTTAAAGCAGGAGTGTGGAGTGGGTTTCATAAATTTTCGCACATTTGTGCAGAAATGAAAAGAATGAGCCACTCTATTTTCTTCACACTCTAGAGATTTTTCCAAAGTGTGTTTTTTTGACCCAACACATTGTTCATTCAGTCACTCAGTTTCAGGGTCTGTTGCCTATTGGTTTATATCAGGTTTATTGCACTTGTTACAAATTTCAAGGAAGGATATTTTTCTCTCCAGACAGCAAAATTGGAATTTACAGGAGGATGACCAAACGTCCTCTTTTCCCTGGATATGTCCATGTTTTACAACCTGTATGGGGATGTTTTGTAAATTTGTGAAAATGTCCCCTTTGCAAAGTTTTTCACAGAAACCAATTGTCTTATGTTGAAATTGACCATACTTCGCAGAGAATATTAGGGTGCTGCACTGCCTGTGAAGTATTTCCAGAGAGCTTCCTGAACTGGTTGCTAGCGAATTGCAGGGCACACAGAGACAAACAACCATTCACACAACCAATCACACCTAAGGACAATTTACAGTAGTATGTACAATACACCTGCCGTTTGGAGTGTGGAAAGAAGGTGAAGTGCCCGAAGAGAACTTACGCAGGCTTGGGGAGAACATGGAAAATCCACACAGGAAGGCCAGAGCAAGGTGGATTTGAACACGAACACGGAGTCAGACATGCTAACAACTACACCACCAAGCCACTTGTCATTTCTAAGTTATTTAATCAAATCACAAATGTTTTAGTATGTCTCAGTGCATGTTTGGATTGTGTACAAGTAGACTACAGTTGACACAATTAACTCACCAGCAAATTAAACATATAGATTTTATCTATTTGTATTAGTCCAACTCAGGAGGAAGGTAAAAACAGGTGGAAAAAGTACTCATTTTTAAAGTAAGATATATCCGAACTTTAAAAATAAAATTATTAAAATAATGTTGTACAACCTGGACAAGCAAAAGCTGTTAACAGACAACTATATAAATGTATGTACAGTATATATATATATATATATATATATATATATATATATATATATATATATATATATATATATATATATATATATATATATATATATATATAGTTGTCTTTTAGCAGCTTTTGTTAGTCATTGCAGTTCCATTTTTACATGTACATAATATTGTATAGTGACATTTTATTTGTACACTGTTCTCTACAGTAATTTGTGCAAGTTACCTTTTGTGTGAACAAGAAGGATAACAATTTCCTTGGCAATATGATTGCATTGTGTGGAATATCAAATTTTGGAAGCTGCTCTGTACTGGTCTTGCTGGTGTCACCACCAAGAACAAGACAGTCGCAGCAAAATTCAAACATCAACAATTTTGGTCACTTGGAAATACAGTCTACCAACTAAGCCAAAGTCATCTAGTAAGACAAACATGTTAAATGAAGTTTATTTATATAGCCCTGAATTACCACTCTCAAAGGGGCTCTCAACAGAACATCATAAACAAACACAGCTCTCAGCAGAGGAAGGAACTCCAAAAATTCCATTTGGGAAACATAGGAAACCTTCAGAAGGAAGACCAAACTGGGAAGAGCCCCTTGGGGGCCTCAACAGGTTGCACGAGATGCCATGATGCCAGGAGATGCCATCAGGTAAGATCGGCATCGTTTAATTCGTCTCTCACCATCGAGCCCCCTCTCCACCCCAGGAGGAGACGGGATGGAAAAGAAGAAAGAAAGAAAGTAAGAAAGACGTGTTTATTTATTTATTTTTAGGAGAGAAATCTTTCTTTTCATTGTTGTACCCTGTTGCAAAACCAGACATAGTAATAACAACACTTTTAAGAGTTTTGACTTGCAGTGTTTATACGATGCAAAAGAGTGCGACTTCGACTTGCTGACTACTTATTTGATTAAAAGAATGTACTTTTGACACATGGATAAACTGTTTGGGGAGATATATGTATTAGTTTTTTTGTCAAGCGATTTATGGTGCTCTGCTAAGGCATCCAAGTTTTTTTGGGCAAAAGCAATAATGAGTGCAAATGAGCCAAAGCAATTGAGAAGTGTCTTTGCGTTTTTGGTGGCAATGATCTTATTTGAAGCATGTGTGAATGGTTTTGGGGGCGATATGATCTTTTGCCAGTGAGCTATTTTGTTGCACAAATCTAATCAAGTGGTCCTTTCATTTGACCAATTGTCATTTCAGTTTGAAAAAAATAAGCTAACCCAATGTAGAAATCTGTAAGAAATGACCTAAAGATATCCCTGCTTATGTTGAATTTTGTGGGATTCTCTTTTCATTGCATATACTCCTTTACAATAAAACACCAGCAGGGACAATTTATCCTCAGAAAAAAAACATATTGGCAATATTTCAGTCAAAATGAAATCCTGAACCGTGTATGGAGAAACATTTATATGCACCAGTGGGTTTTTGCAAACATGATTGCTACAGCGACTGTTTTATTCAGGTGGGCACCGGGGAGGCTGTCTATTGCTTTAACATCCTGTTAGGGATTTTCTTTGGCTACTTACTCATAGAGTGGATTCGATCCGGGGCGATGTATTGTATGCCGTATCTCAGGGTTGCATACCCTTTTTCAATAAGACACAATCTGTCAGTCAGTACCACACAATCTAGAGGGCTGGGGAGCTTGTTAATTAGCAGAAAGATGTTCAGTATTGAATATCTATTTTACGTCACGCAACATTTGACTTTTAGAAGCATGAAATCCTGATTGTGTTAGCTATTTACACAAGTGGAATGACTGCTGCAAAAAATAATATACAAGCGGTGTCTCCAGAATATCGACAGGTCTGGGAGGTAGGGTGGGGGGGTTGCCCAACAGGCCACTATAGGATGCAAGGATTTTAAGACTTCTAGAACCACAAGAACTGTGGTTATCTTATTTTGTGGTGCAACATAATTTAATGTGTTTAATGTTTCAGCGATTGACTGGAAACCGGTTCAGGGTATCCTGAACTGAAGTGAATCGGATCGAATCTTATCAGATCGTTAACTATGTTCATAAATCGTTGACTCAAATCATGGCTTGTGAACTGAGATTTGAAAAGGATCCTTTTGTGAGCAAACACCCACAACAAAATCTTGTGTAACAACAGCTTGCGAGATTAAGACACCGCGAGATTTTTCATCGCTGGACAGCACAACAGCAACGGAGTACACAAAATAATTCATTACTTGTTTCAATAAAATGCCATCCATTTTGGTCAGCCTTCCTTAACTAATAATGTATACACGTGACTGCTTGTTTTTTGACTTGCACAAAAGTGTGTACGTGTGTATGGACACACATGTGCATGCGTGTGTCCAATATTTCTAAAGTATCGCTTCCAGGCTTACATTACTTATAAATAATAGGTTCCTGGTGCATGGCTAAAGGATGCTCAGCGGTGAGTGAATGACAGCCATGAGAGAGGAGGCGTACAGAGGACTGGTGGTGCCATGTAGTCTTTTCACAAATAAATGATTAGAAAATCTTTGCTTCTGTTGAAACCCGCCACAACACGTCACATATCACAACCGATCATGATTGTTTTGCATTTCTTCTGCTTGGAATTCAGGCGGAACAGTGGCTTATTTGCAACTTCCAACATACTTATTCTTCAATCTGCTTCACTCTTCTCACCAAGACTGACCTTGATTAGTGAGAACTGTTTAAAGGAAATGTGATGTTTTGTCATCGTTTTATGGAGACCCTAAAATTTAAAAATTTGTCACAGATTGACAAATTCCAAATGTCGAATTATGACTTGGTGTTTTGTTTCTATAGTTGGTCTCCCAAGCTCTCCCGCACAAGCAAAGAGCAGTGGAAATATTGTCACTTCAACTGTTCCGTTTGCTCTTCTGACTTCATAGCTGAGGAAAATTAATGCATGCACATATATGAGGGCCTGCACCAGTCACAAGTAGTACTGCAGTGAGCTGAGTAATCCATGGAGAATTTAGGAAAAGGTCAATCTCTACTCCTGTGAGAGGCAACGGCTGGCATTGGTGGAAAGAAAAATGTTGGCTGTTTGTCTGAAGTATCAGCGAGCAATTGACTTGTTCACTCCCAATGGAATAATAAGGAAGTGCAAAGTGCAGTAATATTGCCTAGAATCCAGGCTTTGAAATCTTTGAATAGTTAATGAAGTTATGGTATAATTTAGGAACAAATCAATATATTCATAATATTAATACTATTTTTAGATCCATCAAGATTTAAATGCTAGGATTAGAATTCCCAATCATCTCCATCTCTTTGAGCCATAGGTGTCCAACTCCAGTGAATACAGTTGAAGTCAATTCATCACACATTCAACTAGTTTTGAAATTAGAGGCCAGTAAAACCAGAAGCAGGATTGGGCACCAAAAAATGCTGAATTCACTTCCCCCTGCCAAGTTATTAAATGTTAAAGACAACTTGCAAATGTGGTATTTTAGCCAGAAACCTGAAGTAAAATCAGCACTTCATGGGCCACATAAAAGGATGAGGCAGGCCAGATATGGCCCCGTGCCTTGAGTTTGACACCTGTGATCTAATTATTTGAATCAGGTGTGTTTGAGGGAGGAGGTTCAAAAACATGCAGGAAACCGACCCTTGAGAATTGGAGTTTGACACCTGTGGACTATGGCAAGGCTTCTCTTTTTTTTGGCAAAGCCCTCCAAGGAAAGGGAAAACCTTTCGTGTCCCCCAACTCGTCGCACCGGCAAGAAACGTGAATATTAGCTATAAAAATTGTCTACCGAAACCTATCCTTTTCAAAATCAACTAAGGACAAACTAACTAACTAAACGAACTAATGTTACTTTTTTTTTTACAGCGTTTATACAATTTACAGGTTAGTCTAACACAGAAAAAAAATGAAAGATACATCAAAGTGCCTGATATAAAAAAGAAAATGATGCTGATTTGATGATGATTTCTGTGATGGACTACTTTTTAATGTTAACTCATTCCCCATTTGACAAATACAAGATTATGTCAAACACAAGTTTCATTAAAGAGCACTGCTTTATTTTCTTGACCTTCCAACAGTGTCTCCTCTTTCTCCATGTCTTTTCTCCTCTTTCTCCATATGTCTTTTCTCCCATCATCATAACATCCTTTTTCTGACATTTTGTTAATGGTTTTAATTGTCGTTTGTTCGAAAACCGAAAATGGTGGCGGGACATTTGGTGCGCCTCTCATGGTTAAAGTATTATTTGTACTGCGTTTGGGAATAAAAAAAAAATTCAAAGCTCATATTTTTTGGGCTTTTACTGGAGATACAAAAACACAGCTATCATATTGGGCTAAACCAGAAAGACGTAAACAGTCTTTATATGCAAACAGCACAGTATTGTTTTCACATATTATTACCACATATTAAATAACTTCCATTCTCTGAAAGGGGAACTGACTCATTTCTTACTTCTTGGAAATATGTTGAATCCGCACTCTTGTTGAAAAGTTAGCTGGTAAAGGAAAAAGTGGAGGCTTAGCCACCGATTCAGCTTGCTGAACTTTCTGCCCCATCGACACTTCTGATGAGATTAAGCAAAGCCGGGTTGCTCCTCTGTGACATTCCCCCTTCCGCTGTTCCATTCAGCCTTTCTACCACTGTACTTATTTTCCATACTACTGCATGTGTGCCCTTTCATATGCATGAAGGATTACAATCACTCTGTGGTTCTTTGTGTGTGAATGTGTATGCATGAGATGACTTGCTTGTGTGGAAATGCCTTTTGCGAAGACCATTTATCTCTGATCACGTCAGATCACGTTTGTGCCGAGCGATTCGGCAGAGGCATAAGAGGTGCTTAGGCAAATGATGCTAGTAGTGATTGCATGATCCTGTTCGGTCTGAATGACGTACAAGCTCCTCCCCGTTCATTCAAGACATGATTCATAATTGGAAGGTGAGCCGCTTCATTATAAACTATCCATCCATTTTCTTAACCACTTATCCTCATCCGCATGCTGGAGCCTTTCCCCGCTGATTTCGGGCAGTAGGTGGGGTAAACCCTAGACTGGATACCAGCCAATCGCAGGGCACGCATAAACAAACAACCATTCATACCCTGAAATACATCATTTGAGGTGTCCGCTATTTGTTTCTTTTTAACAGATTTTTTTTCACTGATTTTTGACAACACACACATCATTTACGGTCTGTCGGTACCGTGAGCTGCCTCCCGTCTTTGTCGGGACATCTTTTTCACAGGTTTACCTGAACTGGGTTTGTAGGTTGGTCCGTCATCTAAATATTAACAGCACTTCAGCCTTCAAAAAAAGAAAGAAAGAAAAAAAAAACCCTCCCCAAACATTAAACTCCCATCATTTGATCAGGAAAGAATAACTATTAAAAACATGATGGCCAACCCCCCCAAAAAAGTAAAGTCAAATAACATTCATCCCATTGAAATAAATAAATAAAACTCTTCATTGGTGTTTTCATTGGAGGTTTTAAGAATAATTTAGTTAGTTTCTGTTACTGCTGTAAAATGAAAGCAAATTATATATAATAGAAAATATAGTAAAAAATGCCATAATTTACCAATCATCCATCAAAAGCAGAAAAAACTAAAAGACAAAAACAAAAAATAAGCCCACAACTGCAATTCTTAGCATGGAAGCACCAATATACACACTGCATTTAACAACAATCTGTGTCCTGTGCAGCAGACATTGCATTTAACAATGACATACTTACATAGCACAGTCATGCTTGGAAAAAACGTAATTCACATGTGAGGATGAGTCATTTGCCACATACACAGCAACTTAGCTGAATTAAAAAGCTGAGTTTAATCTAGTAGATAAAGCATTTTCTTTGCAATATATATATATATATATATATATATATATATATATATATATATATATATATATATATATATATATATATATTGTGGACGATGGCAAGGCTTCTCTTTTTTTTGGCAAAGCCCTCCAAGGAAAGGGAAAAAAAAAATAATAAATATATTAGTCTCATTAGTCTTATTATACTCTATGGCGGTAATATACTACAATCTAATTTCCCTCTAAAACTAAAGTGATAGGGATAAAGGGTAACAAATAACAACGTGCGTATGTGACTTCACTCCGTTTGGTGCACCTTTTGCAGTTTCATGTTGAATTGTGTGCTCTCATTATGCTCTTTTTTTTGTGGCAAAGTTTCAGTTTGTACATATTCTTTGTTACTTGAGGTTCCTTTTTTATGCGTTATCAGAATTATTACATCACTGTTGCAAATTATTATATCCCTGTGACAAAAGAAATACAAACAAACAAACAAAAACACAAAATGAGACATTATCCCATTTGGTGATTCTCCATATGACAAACATATGAAGAATACGCTGCAATTTCGTAGGCCACTCCCCATTAGGTATATCGAAGCTGCAAAAATAACAGTTCAAATGACAGTCCAACTGCCAAATCAGCAAACCCCTTCTAGAATCAGTCAGGTGGTACGGGGCTTGAGAAGACAACCGTGATTGGTTATGTCACTGAACCACGCTTCGCTCACAGTTTGAAGTCTCTGTTCACTTCTCCCATCAATAGCAAGCTAACAAACATCCACCAGGAATAACAGGTGGGTGCTGCTTACAGAGGCCGTTTGTGTTATTTTGCTTTGTAAATATGATTTGAATATATATATATATATATATATATATATATATATATATATATATATATATATATATATATATATATATATATGTGTGCTGGCACAGTTGGCTAAAAGTTTTAAAGGATCATTAGGCTTCATCTCACCATATTTACTGTACATTTTACACTTGTATACTACAAATAAAAGGCAATTTCAACATTTCTCAGAAATTTAGAGGATTCAACTGCATGACAGTTGAGGATTTCAGATGACAGATGAAAATCTACTACTACTGAATTCCGTACAAATGAAACTTTATTCACATGATAATGAATGAATCGCTTGCTATGATCAAATCTCACCTACAACCTACACTTCAACTACAACTTTCAAGGTGGAATTAACTTGCTTGGCTCAAGAACGATATCAAAATGTGACTGAGTGAAAATGCATTTTTGGATATTATTGTTTCAGGCTTTCTTTGTCTGAATGTATGTAAGGGTGGCAATTTCCCCGTAAGAAATACGCGGCCTGAGCACCAACTGTGATGGGTTTACGTCCGTGGATTGGGGACGGTCCTTCGTGTATTTTTACAAGGCTTCCAAATTTTCCAAATGTTTGATACTTGTATTTTTGTTTGTCAGTCAGAATACTGGTAGAAAACATGCCTTCAGGAAACACAAACGTACATGACTAGTTCAGTTCAGTTTTTCTTAAATTTGGACGTACTAAACCCCACCAGTTTTATATGTGCAATCGCAGAACCCTTCTTTTGTGAAAAATAAAAGACACATTTTTTAAAAATGCATGACATAAATAAATGCTTTTTTTACAGGTGCACAAATTGAACAGCACTGAGAGGCCAAATAATGTAATGCCAGGCAGGGTGTGTACTCACAAATTAACAAGATGAGAGGAACGCAGAGACCGACTCGAACCCAGGTTAAGAACTACCCAACTACTCGGTTGCGCTCCGCTAATTATTAGGGGCCATTCTAAATGTCCATTTCGGATGGTTTTTTTTTCCACCCTGCATCCCTGTCTACAAATGGAACCAAGCATTCATACAGGAAGGTAGGTGCTTCAAACCCACCATCGTGTGGACCCATTCAAGTGTTCTAATCTCTGTGGCGTTGTAGCAAAATGACACTTTATTAAAAACATAATTCCTATATATGAGTGCTTGAGAGCTTATGCACTTTGGTGTGTGAGGTTTTATGGAGTTATGTCTTTTTTTTTAGCTTTTTTATGATACAGGAAAAATTACAAAGAGACGTTGGACACAGTACATTGTGGTTGGTTCCTTTTTTTTCCTGCAATAGTGCAAATTAAAAGCAGCAGCTCGTGATAGAGCAGTACTGTGTTACCTCATAAATCCCAGGCCTAAATCTTCCTCCACTGAGCTGACCTCCAGCTTGTGAAAAAAAGCGTGAAATTAAACAATTCCCTTGTGACAAAGATCCCCTGAGGCTCGTGCATCTGACTTGAGAAACTTCTGGTCGAGTGAGCAGTGCGCTTTCACCTCGACCGGCCGAGATGGCTGCGTGTCTGCGAGCAGACCAGTGAGGGGGGGCAAGAAAAGCCTCGCAAGCCTTTCCAGCTTCCCTGACAGGAGGAGAAGTCAAGTGTAAAAAGAGAGGTCCTTTCCACAGACTTCCATTGCTTCATAAAGGAGATGTTTCTTCAGACCTTCAAACTATTTTTTTTTACCCGCATAGAACGAATGTTCTATAAAAATGAGATGATGAAAACATTAACCCAGTTTTTTTTCATTCATTATATTTTTATGTCACTATTTAAAGGTTGTAATTTGCCACTTAAAAGGTTAATATCCTTAATCGTGAGCAAAATCCATGCCTCTCCAAAAAGAATGTTTTTCAGCAAATAACAAAAAAATATGTTTGCGTTACCAAACACGGCCGTTCTAAACTGTTTTATACTTTAATTTGTCGGTGAAAGAATTATATATATATATGCAAAAGTGCCATTTTTACTCTCATGACATAGTATTACACCACACAAAGATCAACACAACAGCGGCAACAGCACCCTAAAAGTATTCAAACTGTAATTTAATATTTGTTTTCTTCATTTTAATTTTTCGGACATTAGAACTTCCACTGTGTGCTTGTGCACCTGTTATTTTACCTCTACAACCTGGCCGGTATGTACAACATTGCTGCTTCTTATAAGGAGAAATTAGAGTGTCAATAGCAGTAAAAATGCTACACCATCGCTTCACTTTAAGTGATGGTGATGTACACGCATATATAATCTGGACCCACTAATTAACAGTGAATAATACAATTTATAGAATGCGGTTTTAATCTCACACGAATGCTCAGACACAGGCTTGTGGCGTCCACTACCAAACAAGCCCAGATCGTTTAATGCTAAAAGAAACTAAACAAAACAAAGCGATGATTTATAATAAATGTAAATTGATCTAGAACAGTAACAACACAATGTGAAGCATGCTCTCTCTGCAAAGTCATGTGATGCACAAACGCCAACGTGAAGGCAACGTTTCACCCCGTCGCTAAGGAAGGTGCCTAACCTAACCTAACCTAAGGACCGTCACGGATCCGCTGATTGTGACAGGTTATTGTATGTTGTGCTTTTTGTTTGTTTGTTCTGTTGTCATTTATCTCCTTGTATTAGTTTTCCCCTGCTCTTCTTTTCTTATATTTCATGCAAGCTTAAAAGCACTGACTGTTTGTGCAAAAGTGATGTACATTGTAAAAACAAAATAAGTCTAGTTTTTTGACAAAAATGTAATCTACAGTCAAAGCCAAATCGGGTATGCCTTTTTTTAATGCTTTTTTTCCAGGTTTATACTAATGAATTCTCAAAAGAGAGGAAATCCTTTCATGCCTATGCACCGTGCTTTAGATCATGTCCTTGTGCTTTCTGATTGAGTGAAAAGAGTGCACAGGAAAACATCCAAACCATCATCGGGCTTTCCTCAGAGATGTATTTCAAAAAGAATTCTAATCATGCATTTGGAACAATGCAAAATATGCCGTCTTCTTTTGTACATCCGTACAGATCCTGGCTGTGAAAACAAGACAGAAAAAAAAAATGTTGGGTGTTGGAGGCCAAATTAATAAGTGTGTGAAGAATGAGCTGGGGGTGGCTTATTGATTTGAAAGTATTCACTAATCAGGGCGGTTGACGGAAGATGTACATCGCTTGTTGTTCAATTAGCCAGCACTCCGCTCTTCCCGCTGTAATCAACAGGCCAAACACACAAGCTGGCTGTGAATAATTTAACGCTGATGGAGAAATAAATAATATTACAATCGAGATTGGGGTAACTGATTCGTAGGAACAGTTTCTTCTTCCACCTCATCGGGCTGTAACAGCGCAGAATTGATCGTATAAGACTTTCTTCATTCTGGCGCCAGTCACTCCACGCAACATTCGATGGACCGTTTTCTCCCCGGGGTATTTGTGTGCTCTATTACTGCTCACAATGCCCATGGCAGCCAATATTAACCTTGGGAATACGATTCCGTGTGTGTGTGTATATGGAAGACAAAATATCTGGGAGACATGTGGCACAGTTTGTGAATATGCAATAGTTTTGTCGGCTTTTTTTGCATGCATGGGGAGATATAGCGGTTATAGAAGAAATAGTCCTTTTTTTTCCAATTTTGATTGCCATTATTCGTCATCAGTTTGTGGCTTTGCGCAGGCATCTAAATGTACTCAAGGTGCCATCAGTAGCAAAACTGACTTTTGCTGTCAATTCATTTTTAACAGATCTTGTGTGCATTGTGAACCGGAAGAAAATAAAATATGTTGTATTATCATTATTATGGTAATGTAAAATATTTGCCTAATTTGTACCAAACATTCCTCCTTTCTCTCACTTGTTCTCCCATTAGGTTTACCTCACTTTTTCCCTTCTCCTTAGTTCTGGATTTGGTTACCTGACTTTCGGTCTCTCTCTCTCTCTCTCTCTCTCCTCCAACTCCCACTTGAGCCAACTCACTATAATGAAAGCCTAATGGGCTGTCATTTGTCTGTGCTCTTTGCTTATCGAGGTGTACAGAAGGGGTAATTGTCCAATAAGTGTTTGTGTGTACACAAATGTAAAGACAATTTGCAGAATTGACACGCGCGTTGCAGTTGTTGTGGTGCAACTATGGTTTGACTCTACCTATAACTGGCAATAATACGATATATCCTGTTTAATATGTGCAAGATATTGATATGGTAATAAGTATGAGGAAGAGAGAGCGAGAGCAAGAGAGAGAGAGAGAGAGAGAGAAGTTGAGTTGACGGAATAATGCATGTTTTAAAATATTACTATGCTGAATTTAGAATACATATGGGAGATTTTCACCGCACTGAATGTACTCCGCAGTGACCCGGACTGGGCACACACGAGCATGCAAACACCCAGTGCTGTAAGAGACTGTCACCTATAAATGACTGATATTAACGATACTGCAAGCACTAACACAATCCAGGTGCCTCATATTCTTGGAACTCTTCTTGTTTTATCATTTGATTACTTCTTCATGAGCACATGTGCACAGGAGTATCTGTGCAACCCATCATGCTAGTTTGGATTACCGGTGATAGGCGGTGTAATAAGGTGCCATAAAATCCAAATTAATAATTGATTTGAAGCCGAGCAGGAAACCTGCGCCAGATGCTCCCTGTCAACTCCTCTCTCTTTCACACACTCATACACATTAAGCTGATGAAGAGTGGGGTTGTGTGTGCGCTCTCTTGTTTCATCACTGCATCAGTGTTTGTTCAGGTAAACAAAAAACATCTCTTCAACGTCTGTGAATAGAAACACTTTGGAAATGGCGTAGTTGTCAAAACAAAAGGGACATGGTGAGGCAGGTAGGTTCACGCAATCACCGTTCTGTGGTGGTGGGGGGGGTGCTGTTCCCCCCGCTTGAGTGAGTTTTCTCCAGGTTCGTTTTGTTTCTTGGATGTCTCTTTGTATTATTTGGAGTGTGTTGTGACACTTATGTGTCGGTGCAGCCTATCCTTGTAAACATCTCATACAAGAGGGTACTCGAGGTGCAGAGAGATTCAGTAAGTGCCTGAAAGTTTGATGATACAGTAATGGTTCGCGTATAAGGGGCGAGTCTGTGGCACAGTGAATAGCATGTCCGCCTCACAGTTAAATGGACCCGAGTTCAAATCCACCTTGCTCTGGCCTTCCTGTGTGTAGTTTGCATACTCTCCCCGAGCCTGCGTGGGTTCTCTGTGGGCACTCTGGCTTCCTCCCACACTCCAAAAATATGAATGGCGGGTGCATTGAACACACTGAACACATTGAACACAAAGTTTTGGCCACCAGGAGGGATTGCTTGCACATAGAGCCTTGGAAGCTGGACCTTTTTATGAACCGTTTAGATGGAAATCGTCAAGCTTTCAGAAAGATATGTATATCGTGGATGAGTATCATTAATATCAGTCATTAATGGGTGGTCGAAAACCAAGCACTTTTGTGACAGTCTTTTTTGTTTATTATTTGTTAAATCTTTTTTGAATTTGTTGAATGAAAAACCTTTGAATAAGCAACACACACACAGACATACAAACAAAGGAACATCAAACAGTGTTAAACTGTAAAACTTTTAAATTTGGGAATGCTGACCATTTGAAATATTTAGACATTAAGGGAACACGTGATCTAAACAATACTGGAGCAATCCATTAAATGTGTGGAATAAAATATGTTACTTTCCATTTCTAGTACATATTTGTGATTATAGAAGGGTTTGGAGACAAAAGGGGAAGCATAAGCATACCAATGTCCGCTCAAAATTGCTGTGTCATAATTGTCATGAGACCAACCGCTTTGCAATCCCTTTCCATGGTTACTTGTATGCAGGTTTTTCACACCCATTCAGAGAATGTCCCACAGAGACACTAATAAAAATGAGTTGCAGGTCAGACATTACTTGAGAGGAAGTGCTTAATGAGCCCTGCTATTAGACATTGCTAAGTGTCCATGGGATGCCCAATTAGAGCATGGCCGGTTAATCATTCAGCATCAATCAGTCTGTCTGATTGCCTTCACCCTCCCGCTGACTATAAAATATTTATTTCTATGTGAAATGTGCCAAAACAGCACCATGACTGCTTATCTGCCTCTAGTTGTTTTCGCCCCCACACCTCCACTCATCTACTGTCACAATGTTCTAGTAATGAAGAACTAACATGAAAATGATTCTCTGGAATTTGCCTCTCTCGATCCGTTTTTGCTCCCATCTCTTCATAAACAATTTGCTTTCAACACATGCGGTCAGAAAGTGTGCATACCTCAACTATAAAATCTGAAAATTTATTCAGCCACGAGAATCACAATTTTCTTTGACCCTACTAATTGGATTTCTAAGAAGCCTGTCTCTGTTCATTAATGCATTGCGCACTTAAAAGAGCTACAATAAGCCTTTGCACTGCATTGTGTTTTATGAAAAGTACAAAGTCATACTGTTTTATTCTTTTTCCGTAGTTAGGCTAAGAAGACACATTTGGTTTATATTGTATTATCACTTTGCTGTAAAACAAAGCAAGACGTCTTTGGTCAACGAGGGGGTGCGGATGGGAGTTACATGCAGAGGATGAGCAACGACAGCTTGTTCATGTCTAAGTGTATGGCTAAAAAGAATGACAGTAGACGGGAGCAGCTATCCTGGTTGCACAGTATTTAAACTGTCTGCTTGCATGCCATTTTTCTGTGTTTTTAGATTGTATCCCTCAAGTAATATCAGTCCTATCTTTCTTCTACTTTACAGGTAAATTATTCTCTGTCGGCACTACCAAAAGATCTGGTTAGGTCTTTAATTTGTCAAATATTATGACATTCATCGGGCATTCTTATTTGATCAGGATAGATAAGAGCACACATCATGTTTATTATGACACAAGCACATGTGTCCTTGACTGTGCATTTGGCGTGTACGTGTTCTTTGAGTGTCAGCCAGCAGGTTTGTTTTTTCTATCCTATTCTCAAGATTATAGTCTAGTGATCTCCAACCTTTTTGTCAACACAGATCAGACCTTGAGATTTTTACTGCAGACCGAGAGGGTCAAATTGAATCAGCCAATCGTAAAAACTGAATTACAAAAGCAGTTAATTTCAGGGAAAGTACCTGGCAGAAACGAAAACGCAAACGAGCTAAATTCATACAGGGCAGCACTATACAACATGATGAATATCGGAACTAATATTAGATAGTATATTATCCACAATCAGAGGTGGAGATCAGTTGGCTGTGAGCAGCTAGCATCAGGTTGCACCTAACAGCGGCTCGTACTAGCTGAGGTTGTTACGCTTACGGCGTTATTTTCAATAAAAAAAGTGAGCAGACTGAAACAACGTCCGAATCTATCCACACAGGAATATTAGGCTGCTTAATGGTTTGGGCTAACAGGCTGACGGCCCTTGCGACCCATAATGGAGCCTGTAGCCAACCAAACGAGGATAACGAGCAGGTACAGTAAGCACTCACTTTTATTTTAACAGAAACTCTCTGTAAGGCTCCCTTTGGGCTGTAACCTACGTGGAGGAGCCCCCCACCTCTGTCTTTCTCAGCAAGGAACACACAGCTCTGTCACAGCACTACGCCAACAACTAATAAATAACCTATGGACATAAATACAAGAACATATGAAGACATTACAAAGATGACATTTATTCTGTTTTGGTACAGTTTTTACATTGTCACCAAACACACGGTAACATAGAAAATACCAGAATTTGACACTAAAACAAAGGTGTGTCCTTTATTTGGGGAATTGTGGTATAATAAAAACTGTGATAATCAACATTGTTAACTGAACACAGTTGAACAGAAGATAGTTTATAAAGAAGTAACAATACATAAAAAAAAACAACTGATGTAATTGCACAACTGATGCTTCTTCAGCCATTAGTCACAAGATTTTTGGGGTTAGCCGACGTATTCCAAAGTAGGGTTTCATTTCCACGCTTACATTTGTCAAGCCACTCTCAAGCAGTGGTTCTCAACTTTTTTTCGTGATGCATCCCCTGTGAAATAGCTTTTCAGTCAAACACCCCTTTACCATTTTTGGATTAAAAGGAAAAAAAAAAAAAAAAAAAATATATATATATATATATATATATATATATATATATATATATATATATATATATATATATATATATATTAAAACATTTCTCTGAAATGACTCGGAAAAGTGTAGCTCCATCCTTCATGTTAATCACTTCAAAAATTCACTTGGATGTGCTTGATGCGAGCGTTTACAGGAAGCTAGTGGGAACGTTGCTTCAAGTGGTGAAGATGGCTTCACAAAAGACATCAACTGTCTCAAATTGATGGGCATTTTTATAAACTTCCTTAGCCATCAATCCCCAAATGTTCTCTATGGGGTTTAAATCAGGGAAACATGAAGGAGGGTCCAAAATTGGGAAGTTAAATTGGATTCCACAAATACTGTAATACAGTCACATTTTACAGCAGTGATATAGTGTATACAAACACACACATCAAAATTGTATGATCATTGAATTGACTGTCTGCTTCTGGCATCGCAAATATCTCCAAACCTTTTAGTTCAGCAGTTTTTGTTGTAGTTCACTAACTTAGTAGAAGATTACACATTTCTAAAGGAATCTAATCTGTTACCATGTGAACCAGTTTGCATCTCAGCAGCGCGTGTGAACGCGATGGCACCCTGCCGTATGGATCGCATTCTGCTGGACGCTAACGTCCCAGTGACTGATTGACCAAGAAGGTAATTGGCTAATGGCGCAGGGAGAGACTTGCTTAATTACTCCCTTCATTTGATGGAATTGGAAGCAGCACCAAGGTGACATTTGGCTACATCGTGTCAACTCCCCTCATCAATTTGCCACTCAAATGACAGGGAAGAAGTAGACACGTTCATCCATGAGGCAATATCAACCCTTTTAATAGAGGAGTTTAAATCATTCAACAACATATGTTGCTCCTCTTTTCTCCTTAATCAAAAGAAGGATATGCAGTTTGTCATCGCTTTATGCCTGGTGCATACATACCGTACGGATTTTCCATCTGTGGCAGACCTCACGCATCACGAAAGAAAATGGGACATTTTACTGTTTTGGTTGTATTGTGTGTAGTCTCCTCTAAATTATCTCAACTTCCACTTATTATTCAACCAGGTCTTCTCTTTCTCGGGGCTAGGAATCGATCGCGGTTGGATGTTTTATCTCTCATTCGATAAGGCTTCATCAATTCAGGCAACAAGGCTGGTCAGTCGGAACCAAGCCTTGTCTTGGCAAGTCTTATAAGAGCATCTTATGAGACGTAAGTTAGTCAGGCCTTTGATGTGCTTGGTTTGTAACAGGCAAAATTGGGACAAAAACAGACCAATAATGATTGTACGCATACCCGCCTGTAGCCATAGCAGTCACAGCGTTCATAAGCAAGCAAAACATTGAACCAAATGTTCTTGCAACTGTGGCTCTACATAAATGAGTTGACTGTCAGGGCATGATGACATACTTGAAAGTTAATTATAGCACAGAAACAGGAATTACTTCTTTACCAAGTAACATGCATAATCTACATCCTTTGGTTACGTATCTATCATTGAGGGACACACGAGGGACATAGATTTATGACATCTGTCTCCACAATCACTTTTGCATTCAAAACTCAGTTGAGCACAGCACAAACAATATTAAATATGCAGATCACAGCCTGGTGAGAAAGTGCATGTGTCATCATGACATAGTAGCAGAATGATGTGAAATGCACATAACATATTTAACTACACAAAATGCACACACATTAGTGTAGCTGGAGGGAATTAAGTATGGATACTGTGGAATAATTATACTATAGTATTAGTATAATATATATAGTATAATATAATTATACTACAACGGTGCCTTGAAGTGCGAGTGACAAGACGAGATTTTCAGAACCATCTGGTAGACAAGCTTAACAACACGCAGGCATATATATATATATTTTTTATCTGCTATGAAGAACAACTAATATTACGGCATCTTACTGTACGTATATCCGTCGGTCTGATTTATACCAAGCTGAGCAGGGCACCACAATGTTGAATTGAACCAACTAATGATTTGATTTGTTACATTTAAATAAATGATGCCATTGTATTATGATTGTTATGATATACAACATTATAAAGTTATAGTTTAAGAATGATTTTAGAGACTTCCGAGTCGTGAGTGAATATTTCCGGACTCATGTTCCCAGATGTCTTTGCAGCTTGATTGTGTGGCTGTAGTACAGAATGAATTCACCATAAATCTTCTTAAGAGTATGATCTTGTGAAAAATACCTCAGTCAAAAAGTTTATGGGAACCGCTGAAAGACGGCAGGCGATTTGTTCCCTTTTCAAGAAAGTCTCAAATTAGAGAATAGCACGAACACCTGTGATCATCCAAGAGGGGTTTGTACGAAGTATCTGATCACGATAAGATGAATGATGACTGTCATTTTTTTATCAACTTCACTTGAAGCTGAACATCTAAATGAAATGTGACATTTTAATTAAGGCTTCAGACCACCGATATGAACTAGTCGGTGCAGCAGACTGCGATGCGGCACCACTTTTTAATTTATTGAACTGCCTAGCTGGAGGCAGATAAAAAAGGATGAAATTGGTGTTTTGTATGCTCGCTTGCATGAACATCTCCACATGAAAGCATAGGGAGGCCATCTCTAAAAACTCTTCAAGTTGTGAGATTGATGGATGACTATCTGTTAATTACTTCACAAAATTTCCAGGCCTCTTTTTAGTTGTGTTAAGTTGCCTGGATTCCAGGATTGTGTGTTTCAGTCATGTTTGTTGCTTCCTACATTCGCTGCCCCTGTAGCTTCTGAAGCCTAACCACCATCGCGGTAGGGTAATAGTTACCTAGCACCATAGTTCATTGAGCAAATTATTTGTTACAAGAGCACATGCTTGAATAGGCTTGTGCCCTGTTATTGTTCACACACTGTTTATGTCCATTAAGTGCGACTTAATTCTTTTCAGTCATGGAGGGAGTAGACTGTGGATGATATTCTTAAAAAGGTCATCATGTTGGGAATGAGCTTCTCTCTCTATTGTTAATCACAGAAGCTGATTCAAGCTTGACCAGACTGCCATAATACCACTGTGAGCTCAGCGGTATGACAAGACATCCCGCAGAAGCCTCAGCTCACCAGTCACACTCCGAGGGCTTAGAAAGCAGACTCCCTCCGGACAAGTCCGGATATGTGGCAGCCCTCAAGTGTTGTTCCAATCACATTTATATGCAGAAGGATTTGGTTTTTAATTCAAGATTACTAAAGATTGTCAGAGCATCTCCAGGGAGGAAGAATGAAAAGGTTGTCAGTCAAGCTTTGCATGAAGTACGAACATACATTTTTGCTCTTAATTCCTACATTCCAGGAAGACGCAGGGGGTGTCTCACCTATTAGTGTGGATTGGATGTCATCGGGCCTGCCAAGACTTAATGAATCAGGTTGGAAATGTCAAAGCGGGTCCCAGATCGTTCTGCTGTGGTTCATCTATAGAGCGCTGTCAGCACCAGGTGGCTTAATGATGGTAAGAGGCCTCGCAAAACCAACAGCAGTGCACACACGCACGTACATGCGCATACACGTGCTCGCTGTCTGCCAAGTCTTCATTTCTCCTCCTCTACAAAAGGTCACCCTTGTCCCCCCAGCCCCCTTCTCGGCTCAGTGGGCGGTCAAATTTGCAAACTCTGACCCCAATATGTATCAAAGAGCGATTAGTAAATGTGAGTGTTCTCTATGATTATTATGGACGCCGTGTATGTTGACAGCTTCCTTCTTCTCCTTGTAAATCTTGCCAGACTTGACATGCTGATCTCATATCAGTGCTTTATATCCTGCTCCATCATGGTGCATGAATACTTAAACTCCTCCAGACTTTCATTTCAGGAAAGGGGAACATATTTATGCATGGATATCTGGGGGTCAATCAGTCAGTTGCATTAAGGATGGAGGGGTGATTATCTTACGTTCACCAATCACCACCGCATCACTTTGCCTTCCAGCATCC